>NC_053166.1:102273789-102573789 GCF_016835505.1 Polypterus senegalus
ACGTCCATGATTTCCAAAAACAATTTGAAATGTGGACTCGTCAGACCACAGCACACTTTTCCACTTTGCATCAGTCCATCTCAGATGAGCTTGGGCCCAGAGAAGCCGGCGGCGTTTCTGGGTGTTGTTGATATATGGCTTTTGCTTTGCATGGTAGAGTTTTAACTTGCACTTGTAGATGTAGCGACGAACTGTGTTAACTGACAATGGCTTTCTGAAGTATTCCTAAGCCCACGTGTTAATAACCTTTACAGAATGATGTTGGTTTTTAATGCAGTGCCTCTGAGGGATTGAAGGTCACAGGCATCCAGTGTTGGTATTTGGCCTTGCCACTTACATGCAGAGATTTCTCTAGATTCTCTGAATCTTTTGATGATATTATGGACAGTAAATGATGAAATCCCTAGATTCCTTGCAATTGTATGTTGAGAAACGTTCTTAAACTGCTGGACTATTTGCCCACGCAGTTGTTCACAAAGTGGTGAACCTCGCCCCATCCTTGCTTGTGAACGACTGAGCCTTTTTGGGATGCTCCTTTTATACCCAATCATGACAAACACCTGTTTCCAATTAACCTGTTCACCTGCGGAATGTTCAAAACGGGTGTTTTTTGAACATTCCTCAACTTTCTCAGTCTTTTGCTGCCCTTGTCCCAGCTTTTTTGGAATGTATTGCAGGCATCAAATTCAAAATTTGTGAAGATTTGCAAAAAAACAATAAAGTTTATCAGTTTGAACATTAGATATCTTGTCTTCGTAGTGTATTCAATTGAATATAGATTAAAAAAGGATTTGCAAATCATTGTATTCTGTTTTTATTTATGTTTTACACAACATCCCAACTTCATTGGAATTGGGGTTGTAGTCTGAACAAATGTTGTTAATGCAAACTGAAGCTTCTGGATTGGTATACAGTAGCTTGATCAATGCACAAATGTTGGGGCCAAACCCAAATTTCTCTAATATAGTGAAAAGATAGTTCCATTCAATCATGTCAAATGCTTTTTCTGCATCCAACGATAATAATATCTCTGGGGTGTTTGACTTTGCTCGTGAGTATATTACATTAAACAGGCATCGAAGATTTCAAGCTAAGTGTTGGCCTTTTCTTCCAGCTAGGACTTTGGAGAGTATCTTAACATCATTATTCAGAAGTGAAATTGGTCTGTATGATGCACGTTGTAATAAGTCCTTATTTCAGTGGTTCTCAACCTGTGGGGCGGGCCCCCCTAGGGGGGCATGAAGTAATAAAAAGGGTGCCGCGAAGATGTGAAAAAAGAAAACAAGAATCAAAAATATGAAAAAAACATCTGTTGAAACCAAAACAAATTAACTTAAACTACATTATGATACTTGAACAATAAATATAGAGTTAGATAAATGTCGATAAAAGTTAAGTAGGTATAATAAAATATGCATCTATATTTCAAACAAATGTTAGGGGGGGGGCGCAATTAAAACTGTTATGAAAACTCAGGTCGCAAATACTTAAAGGTTGAAAAACGCTGCCTTATTTTGTTTATAAAAGATGGTGATTAATGCTTGGTGAAAAGTTTGAGGTAGAATTTGGTTGTCTCTAGCTTTTGTAAATGTTGCTAATAAGAGGGGAGCTAGCTGAGTGGAGAATTTCTTATAAAATTCTACAGGGTAGCCATCAGGGCCTGCTGCTTTCCCGCTTTGAAGTGACTTTATAGAATCTATAGTGCCAAAGGTTTATCCAGCTCCTCTGCACCAAAAGTAACTATTTGTGGTATCTGTAATGTATCCAGAAATGCATTAGATTGTGTGTTGTCTTCTTTAAACTCAGTAGAATATAAGGATTTATAGTAGTCTATAAATGTGTGCATTATATTTTTATGGTCAATGATTTTATCTCCGTTCGTGTTAGTGATTGCTGGGATTGCATTGCGAATTTCTTCCTTGTGGATTTGTTGAGCTAAGAGCTTATTAGCTTTCTCTCTGTGTTCATAGTAATGATGTCTTGATTTAAAAATTAGTTGTTCAGTTTTTTTTGGTTGTTAAGATGTTGAGCTCTGAATGCAGAGCCTGCCTTTTCCTATGAAGAGTCTCACTTGGACACCTGGCATGTTCTTGATCTATTGTAGTAATTTTCGCTGGTTAGCTCTGATACCTTCTTGGTTTCTAATTTATTTCTGTGGGAAAGATATGAAATAATCTGTCCTCTTAAGAAGACCTTTAGAGTTTCCCAGAGTATTCTCAGAGATCTCTGAGGATGTATTTGTCTCTAGATAGAAACTGATTTGATTGGATATAAATTCTGTACAGTTCTCGTCTGCTAACAGTAGTGGGTTAAGACGCCATCTGCAAGATGAGTGTTTGGGGCATAATGAATTTAGCTCCAAGATCAGAGGGGGATGGTCGGAAGTAACAATAGTGTTGTACTTGCAAGATTTAATTATAGGCAAAAAATTATTATCCATCCATCCATTATCCAACCCGCTATATCATAACTACAGGGTCATGGGGGTCTGCTGGAGCCAATCCCAGCCAACACAGGGCGCAAGGCAGGAAATAAACCCTGGGCAGGGCACCATCCCACCGCAGGAAATTATTATCTACAAAGAAATAATCAATTCTTGAGTAGCAATGATGCACTGGTGAGTAGAAGAAATATGATCTTTCACTCTTAAAAAAGAGATGATGCGTGCTTCGCAAATTGAAGCAGCTAAAAACCAAGCCAGGATCCTGGCAGCCTTGTCTTTAGCTTCAGTCAATGCAGTTCAAAGCACAATTTTATCTACACAACAATGCACTGGCCAGGCCTGTGCACAGCCTGGTTCTGGCACTTTTATTACCTCTAATTAGACTCAGTTTTGTTTCTACTGTGCATCCAAAGCACATCTCACAAATGCTCCAGAGTGTCAGGCTGTGTCAGCCACATGCAGAAGCTCCGGGAAACGTGGACATTTTTCTTGTGTATGTCGCTGTCCTCAACAAGGCCAAGTTCAGGGTATTGAGATTCCAGAAACTACCATTTTGTGTGTGAATGATGATACAAACTGGCCTGGAAAAATTTCATGGACTGTTACAATTCAAGCAAGTGATTCTAAACTGCATGCCTCCTTGTAGACACAGGCTCATCTGTATCCATTTTACCCAGTGGATTTTTGGTACTTGTAATTTATCTGCACCTCCAGTATGCCTGCTCTGTTATTCCAAAACTGAACTGCCTGTCATAGGATGCCTCAAAGCCTGAGTTTCATATGCAGCTGTCACAGTTCTGGCTACTTTCTTCATCATGTAAAATGATACTACCTTACTAGGCATGGACTTAGTTACATAATACAGTACTTACCCTTATGTCTGCCATACAAGTCCTAGTACTACAGTTATCTTCCACTCCATTCAAAGGCCTATGATGTGCAAAAGGATATGTTTATAAGGTAAGAATCTGGCCAGAAGTCCCGCCGGTGCAGCAGAAATGGAGGTTCTTGCCTATATCTGTACAGACTGCTGTTTCTGATGAACTGCGCTGCTTGCTTAATGCAGAACGTATTGAGTCCATGGACACTTCTCCATGGGTATCACCGGTAGTAGTCACAGAAAAGAAATCTGGTGGCATACGTTTATGTGTGGACCTCTGTGAGCCTAATAATGCTGTTATTGTTGATTCTTTTCTGATGCCACATATTGACAAACTGCTTTCTCAATTACAAGGTGCTACTATATTCTCCACCATACATCTTGCAAATGCTTACCATCAAGTGTTCTTGCGTGAGGAAAGTAAGGACCTGACTGCATTTATAACATTTGCTGTGTCCCCTATGTGTCATCTCCAACCGTGTTTCAAAAATTACTGTCAACTCTTCTATGTCATCTTCCAGGTGTCCAAAATTACCTTGATGATATTATTATCTATGGATACAAAGTTGCTGAATATAATTGTCACCTGTCACCTGTTTCAGAATGCTTGGAAAAGGCAGGGCTACAATTAAAAATGGACAAATATCATTTTAACCATTTGTTCCTTTGTTTTTTGGGGCATGTAACTTCTATGGAGGGCATTATGCCTGACACGGAGCATGTATAAATGCCTTAACCCACCCCTTCCCACAGTTGCTTTTGCTCTGCATTAATTTTTAGGACTAACGTCATGGTATGCAAAGTTTATACCACATTACCCCACAACAGTAGAACCTATGCGTGCTTGTTTACATGGACAATCCAACTTTGACTTCACAGAGAAAGCACAGCATAGCTTCATTAGGGTCAAGGAATTCAATCTGACCAGTCCTGCTCTGGCAATTTTTGATCCTTCTTTGCCTTCAACTATAGCAACTGATGCTTCAGATTACAGCTGGATATAGTATTTACACAAATGCATGCAGATGGAATAGGGCGCACCATTGTCTTTGCTTCTTGTACACTTTCTCAGGCTGAGAAGAAGTGCACTACAGTGGAAAAGGAGGCCTTAGCATGCATTTGGACAGTTGAAAAGTGGCATATATATCTGTGGTGACACCAGTTCCTTTGAAAACTGATCATCAGGACCTTATACCACTTCTTATTATGAAATACAGAAAGAGCTGGTTTTTGTATTGTTCAGCATGTCTGCTTTGCTTTAATTATGATGTGTTGTACCGCCTGGGAGCGTAAAATTTGACTACAGATTGCCTGCCTCGACTTCCTGTATCTGCTCCTAATGTGCTACCTAAATTAGAGCTGGAGTATGTTGCCCTTCTGTCCTCGACAGTGAAGGCAGTAAGCTGTGCAGAATTTGAAGCTGCTCCGCATAATGCTCAGAACTGAGGGCCATATGGGATCTCATTCATTCTGGATGGCCTGCGAGTATTTCACTTGTACCTAATGAGCTTGTACTGTACTTTTGCATATGACACAAACTGTCTGTTTAAGATGATTTTGTGTTCAGAGGATAGGACTGGTTAGTTGTTCCAGTTAAATTCTGACAGGCAACTGTGCACCTGGCACATGAAGGTCATCAAGGAATTGTCCGCACAAAACAGAGGCTGTACTGGTGGCAGAAAGTAAATGATCTTGTCATGACAGCGATCAAGTCCAATCAAATGATAAGGCCGCAAAAGGTGTTTGCTGCACTGTTGCAACCCGTACCTTGGCCAGACGAGCCATGGCAGAAAGTTGCCATTGATATGATAGGGCCCTATGAAATCGCACCCGCAGATTGTCCCTTTGCCTTCACATTTATAGACTATTACTGAAAATGGCTGGAAGTTGGTTTTACATCCCAAATTACTGCTTCAGCTGTAGATGTTTTTAGTGTCTGTTTTCAGTTGCTATGGCAACCCTCAATGCTTGGTTTCTGATTATGGCCCTTATTTCACTTTCACTATGCTGTCCACATTCCTACAACAGAGGGACATTCCTCACACTAGACCTTCTAACTATCACCCTCAGGTTAATGGGGCAATTGAAAGATTTAATAGAGTGCTCAAGGAAACGGTACAAATGCTTAATTTACAGTGCAAGCCCTGGAAATCATCTATTTAGGAATTCCTTCATATCTTTAGAGCTATGCCACATACAACAACAGTTATTTCATCTTTTGAACTGCTTCATGGGCACAAGATGCATAATAAATTGAAAGAATTGCCTTTGACAACATCTGTTGAACTAGACAATACAAGCATAAGACAACGAGTTGCTGCTAAACAGGATAAGATGAAGAAATACACTGATGATAGAAAAGGAGCTTGTGTCCCGTCATTAGCAAAGGAGGATAAAGGACGAGTAAAAATGACTCTCCATGTATCTAAACGGTTACCACATTACAGTAATCCCATGCCTATACATGACAAAATTGGAGAAAATAGCTAAGTGCATAGTGACAGTAAAGTGTGGAATGTAGTGCATCTTTCCCCCTGCGCACCATGTGGAGATTTGGTAAATGATACGCCACCTGTGGATCAATCCTCTGATGCAACTCCTGCTGCTCCACTTCAATCACATGGTGATTCGTCCTTTGAGCATTGTTCGCCTCCGATTCCAGCAGTGGACCCACCTGCTTTGTTGGTCCTTGAAGGAAATGGGAAGTTCACCTTGAAGACCCATTTATGCCACTGTCCTGTGGGGTTAAAAGACTATGAGATGGGACCATTAGATTATGATGTCGTTATTTTATTCTGTTGTTTTTTTTCTTTTGTTGTTGTTGTTATTTTCTCTTTTGCCAGAAAGCTTTAGATGGAGTGTTACATACTTAAGAAAGAGGGCAATTTTATGTTGCTTTATTAATGTTATTAACTTTGACAGTAGATGGCACTTTAGCAAATTATATAAAGAACTGAAAGAGAGATAGAAGGAGAGTTCCTAGAGGAAGAGTTAAAAGATGGAGATTTTGCTGTAATAAAGAAGGTATTTGAAAATTACAACCTAGAGATTTCTTTATGTACTGATCAATACAACAAACTAAACTGCAAATCATGTACTCAAAGACACCTGTAGAAATTAAGGGGAATGGCATTTTAGACTGAAGCCAGGAAACACTTCTTTACTGAAAATGTTATGACAATCTGGAAAAAAACACTGAGACATGTTGTTGAAGTAGAAACCTTGACTTTGGTTTCTTCTGGACTTTCTGATAAACTATAGCTAGAGACTGAGCCTCACAGAATGCAAGCAGTTGTTTTGAGATTTCAGCTTTGTCATCTAGAGTAATGTGCATGCATGCATATGTTAGACATTGGTACTGGTTCTTATAGAGTGCAACCAAATGTACTTTCCAAGGGCACTATTTTGTAAGGATTACCAGACATTTTTATGTGAAGGCCTCCCAAAATGTTATCCTACCTGTTCCAGAACCCCTCCTAATATAAACCCAATGCTGGCTCTTGGTTTCTGCTAAGAACAGTTCCAAGGCACGATTTTGGACAATAGCAGATATATTATTCAAAGCAAATGCTTAACAATTGCAGACTAGCAGTGAATATGTTTTCAGATATCAAGTAATATGATCACTCTAGCCCAGAGGAATTAACTCTTTCAGGGCTGATGTCAACTTTTGTCAAAATTCAGGAATGAAAGGACGGAAATCAGCTGTAAACTGCAACAAAACTCACCCTTAAGTTTTAGTTCAACTCTCTTTGCTAGAAGGAAAGTTACATAGCTTTGTTGATTGAACCTTCATTCGCGACGTGTGCATGAGTAGCAGAGAGCAAACAACCTCTAAAATGGCGCCGACATCTGGCAAAAAAGACCAAAGCAAATGTGCAAAACAAAATACTACATGGACGTTTTATGTAATTTCGTTTGACCCTGACTTGTCTGACTCCGTTTGATGCAAGTGATCTGGAGATATATATCAAAAATGAAAGTGAGGTACCAACATCATCTGATTGGTGCCCAGATGATCGGGTTATTGATCTCGTTCGTGTAACTGATGCGCATACAACAGCGTTTGCCTGGGAGGACCACCACTTATGATGACAAGAGGTACAAACTCTATTGCGTCACACTGCAACTGCCACCGCCACTTGCCTGCTGTGCAAAGGCAGCCAGGCAGCTGGATCACCATGCATTCATGCTGACCATCAAGGTGCCCCCACGCAGCCACTACCACCAGAGATGCCAAACATGCGCCAACAACAGCCAGAGCACAGAGCAACAGACGTTTTATGTTGACTTATGTGTGAAACCGTTGCTTTGTGTGCTTTTCAGAAAACTGATTGTTTTGGAAAAAATTTCAGCCATCAAAGAGTTAATCTATTTCCTTGGTGTACCATCTCCAGGAATTGAAATGTTTTGAGGTACCACTATTTCTTTATTTTTAATTCTTAAGCACTGAACTCTTTAATTCCCCACAGTCCTAGCACATTATTGCATTTTGGAATTTTAAAAAGAATTATTATAAATTTTTCTGGTGGGTCTGTTTTTGAATGTTCCATTTATATTTCAGTTGCTTTTTAAATTAATTATTTTCAATGTAAAAACAGTAGCGTGATTTGATATGGAATTAAAAAAGGCTTTCAATACTTTACATTCACAATTTGCATTCCAAATTATGTTCAAAAAAGAGGAACATAGTTTACAGATGGTTCCTAATCAATGTGAAGGCTGAGCCTGCTTCACTATTGCTCAGTTCTGCTTCTAGGTTCAGCCTGTTCCTGCAATTATTTTGAAAAGGAAGGAAGAAGGTTACCGTATTACCCAGGAATGCTCTATTCTGGCATGGATTGGTTTAACACTAGAATTACCAAAGCCCATTAAAAAACTCGTAATCCCAGCCCACCTTAAATCCCTTCGCACCTCTCTGTAGGCATCTTTTGTGTTGTAAATGAGTCGATAAGCAGCAAGCAGCCTGCTAACTCATCTCCCCACCAACTCAGAAAGGGCAGAAAGTTCTCTCAGCTCAAGTCTGTTTGCCTGCATGTGAGTTGTCTAGAGTTGTATAGGGTAAATAATATATCGTTATTTGGAATACATGCATTTCATGTGTGTTCCTTGTCTAAAACAATCTATGTAAACACATCGTTAAAACAGAAACATTTTTCATGTTTTAGTAATAACTGACAAAATATAGACAGGATGTGTATAATGTGTGAAGCCTGACGTCCATATATCAAATAAACACTTTCACAAAAGGTACAAGTATAACCAAACAATTGTGCTTTTATTCAAGAATATAACTGCAGAAAACACTGCATGAAAAGAGGTGTATCTGTACTAGGAAACTCCTGTATACACCACTGATTTTCGGAAGTATCTACAAGTACCACCGAGCGTATACATCAAATTCCACCAACCTAGGATACTTCCGGATTGATACCTGTATTATCGACTAAGTTACCCTTTCCTTTGTCAAGTTCGTTATTGGATTGGTCTACTCCCACACCCTAAATAATAACACACACGCATACATAGATACACATACACTCATACCCTAACCACAACAGTGCCCTATGACTGACACACACACAGTTGGCTAACTTTTAGCACTTAAAAGTAAAAGAACCACATAAATGCTTTAGGTATAACACAACTTGTCACTCTCTCAGCACATCAAGGGACTTATTTACTATCGGCACAGACAACATGCGATGTTTTAAATAGACCTCAGACCTAAATATTACTTTTGGTCTCCAGGAAAATATTAAAACATACAAAGACTCAGTATCCTTGACTATAGGCCATTTATTAGCCAAGAACACCTTCTTCTTGCATTGCTCCTAACTTTCGAGCGGCGCCCTCGCTCTCAGCCTTAAAACCCCGCAGCGTAGAGCTAAATGGCAAAATCTCTAGCTGCTTCAGGTGCTCTTAGAAATCTACCTTATTACTTCAATCACTCTAGATATTATGACAAAGCATAGAAAGATGAAAACAAGTTACTTTTTATTAAAGAACAAATAATAAGTAATAGAAAATAAGTTCGATAGTAAAGTCTGGATAAAATAGTCTTTAAAAAAGCTTACTGAAAGGAATCAGTGATGTCAAGGATGAAAGTCCCAGGCGGCGGTTGATTTAGCAAACGATGTTCATGAGAATGCTGTTAACTGACGATCGGATGAAAACTGGTTACACGTGTCTTTGTTGTATTCTCTGACATGGCTCTTCTGTCTTCACTGTTTCTCTTCTTCTTCTGCTTCTGACGTTGCTTAAAAATGAGGCATATTTATTATAAAGTTCCATGCCGTGGTTTCACAGCACATGAATGTTCCATGCACCTGATTGGCTGGCTGTCAATATGATGGATGAATTTTGCTCCCCAGGTAATAAAGTTCTTTGAGATTGCCTCAGTTCTTCCTTTCTCAGGCTGTAAATCCCATTGATGTCCCAGATGTCCATCCATAAAGTAATCAAGAACCTGAGGTAACAGGTCATGCTTCCTTTCTCGGGCTGTAAACTGTTATAACAGTGAGGTATATAAAAGAGGATATGTCTTTTATTATAATGCCTCCTACATCTGAATTCATCTTGTTGGGTTTGAGCAAAATATAATACAGAATAAAATGTAGATTTTATACACCATAACACTCCACCCCTATTTTGGTCAGACAAACTAAGGATGAATTGTAGTCCTTTCAAACCCTTGGCTGTCCGAGTTGGTGTTATCTTCCCCTACCCTTTCATTCACTTCCTATGGTCAGGTACTTTCAATCCCCCAAACAGATTTGGCTCACTAAGGACTAGAAGGATAAAATAATAAAAAAACTGTTTTTTTTTTTTTACCATTCTAACTGTTCATTCCACCCCTGGACCCCTAAAATACAGTACATGTATTAGGAAAACAAAAATACATTCAATACAAAAACAATGTTTAAGAATCTAAATGATTAAACAAACAATCATAGGAATTTTACTTAATTTATTCAATGAGTAGAGAGATCCGACTTCCACCAATACTGTCTAGAATATATTGGTACAACCTGTATGGGGTATCAAGTGTCATCCCGTCCAGCAGGTTACCACTAAATATTACACCCATAAGGTGGAATTCCCCCCTCCCCCCTTCTAAATCAAGTAATGAAAGATACTTAAATTTGCCATACTAACAAAGATGAATACTTGTCTTATTTGTCATGCTTAGTGATTGTAATGATACAGTTTTGTCTGTTTAGCAGAGGGTCCTGGTTTCAAGTCTTTATGCTGAACATAAGTAGTTCAGTAAATCTAACCCCCTCCTGACTGGCTTAATAGGTACATTCGCTCTTCCCCACCAATGCCACTTAAGTGTACAACTTCCATGTCATACACTACCAGGGACAGGGCAGATTTACTGGATATTGTTACTTCCTCCATATAATTGGTCTTATGGACACATAAGCATTGTGTACTTTAAACCAAAGTCTCCTTAGTTTGATGCATAAATAAATTTGAATTAGAAGCAGAATTAGCATACATACTATTAATATCACAATTGGATGAGAAAGTTTGTTTAGTACATTGCTCGCTGTAGAAGACCAATTACCGAAGAAATCCCACCAATGATGATTTAAGGATGTTGGAATTTCAGAAGCTATCCAAAGCACATCAATCCGATCTTGTTCTATTCGAGTGATGATTTTTGAAACCATATTATTGGTCTTTGCTTCTTCTTCTTGTAATCTTCTTATAATTGGTCATTAAATCTGGAGGTTCCAGGTGAGGTAACTCCACCCCTTCCACTAAACCTGTCCAATCCCATTCTACATTTTGCATAAGGGGATATGTTCTATCCTCATTAATATCTATAACCCAGTTTATGTTGTTCCTGCAAAACACCCCTGGTCCATTATCTATTTGTAAGTTTGACCATACTATCAGACCATTCGTTAACACACATGCAGCTGTACTATTTATTTCAAAGATTTGAAATGTAACATTTAACAAGTTCCAATGGCAATCTCCTTTTCCAAAATGTGTGCAAGCATGTCCCTGTATAAAACTGTGTTCACAAACTAACCCTTGTGGCCAATTCTCACACATTTGAGGATCGACTAGGTCACCTTGGCTGTTTATCCACCCATGGTGTAACTCTGACTGCCACCATCCCTTACCAGTATATATATTGGCAGCACTTCCATGGGGCACCAAGTATCCTTGTGTCCCTCTGTGGGGCCCAATTGCATTTTTGCTATACAACCTTCGTCCTTATTCCGTGTGTAACATGTGAAGGCAATGGGTTTCACCCAATACTCCTTTGACACATTGAACTGGTTAGCCCATTGGCCGGGTTGTTTGCCCATCATAAGTATCTTCCAATTTAGATACTGCAGTGCTGAGGCAACACGCTGTGCTAGACAACTTAATTTGGAGTCTGTCCATTGGTCCTGTTCTTTTGTTACAGCTGACAAATGCAGCAGGACTTCTGTGTTTTTCCTTATAAGATTTATACTAGAATTTGTTACTTTGCCAATTACAGGAGCCCACGTAGATTGTGTTTCAACTAACTGCATCTGCTTACTTGAAAGGTCTGATAGTTTGCTATATATCTGTTCTGTGTCAATAGTGTTAACTACTCCTAAGCCTATTCCTCCTAATCCTAACAGAGAATTTATACCGTCCCAAAGACTCCTCTTTCGTCGTTTTATCTTTATATTATTTTCTGGGATGGGTCAAAATTCTGACCAATTAGCTTTACATTCAGCTTTATTTTGGAAAGGTATGCTGTAACCACTAACATTTATATGGACTAGCACTGTAACTAGCATCTGAGGTGTTCTAACTGGCTTACATAATCTCCATCGTCTGAGCAGTGTAGCATTAAAAGTTTCCTGTATGGGACTAACAGTCAATAGTGGACATAACAGTGTCTGTTTGATTCCCCTTCTTTCACAGCTCTGTTTCCACCCCCACCAACATGCATTTTCAGTGGATTCTATATTACATGTGGAGTCTTCTGGCTTATTAAAATCTCTATACATAGCAACTCCCCGACCTTTTAATACCCCACCTTTACAATTTAGTGTACATTCTTGGTCTTTTATTATTATAAAATCCTGCTCTTTTTTAGGGATCTCTGTTACTTGGCAAAAAATGTCTTTTACCTGCATAATTGATATTCCTTCAACAATTTCTTTTCTCATAGTCTGTATATTATTTATTGAGCAATTAGTTCATAATGAGAGACTTGCATTTTGGAAATTTATTTGTGTCCAGTTACCTTGAATTTCTACACTTATGTAATGACCCGGCAGTCAGCGCTAACAGCCTGGTGCATTATGGGTATTTCTTTAAAGTTTACTTTTGATGTTAATTAAGCAAGGCAGTCGATTTCTTTTGTATTAGAGATGTTATGTGTTTATGTCAAGTTAGTTTGGGTGGGTTTGGTTCATTTGCAGCCCAGTTATATAAAAGTGTAACAGTTACCATCATGGAGAAAGATGTCTTTATGAATGACCTTGGCAATGGCCTTGCAATGTGTTAAGCTTTGTTTTTGACTCCCTGCTCTATTAAAGAGGTTATAAAGGACAGAGCTGTGTCTTGCTAGATATTCCATCTATGCAATTATTTACAGAGACACTCGGGGTCGTGCGGTGTATGGGACACGAGTGTTCGCCTGCTTAATGAGCTAGGTACAGCTGCGTGTATGGCGCTGGCATTCCACTAGCCGATAGCTTGGGGGAAGTGCGCAGCAAAGTTCAGCTCCGAGAACTTCAATACTCAACTACCAGTTGTTACACTATGAATACCCACTATGCCTGTCAAAAGAATGTAATAAATTGCGTACTCCATTTTAATCTATAAAATGTGGAGCTACCCTTATGGAAACCTCAGATAGATCTTCTTATTCCTTTTGCTTCCGATCTTCTTCTTCTTTTTCCTTTTGGTTCCGGTCACTGTTAGTCTGCTCTGTGGGCAAGTCTGTAGAGAGGAAGATAACAAGGCAGCTTCTGTCCATCAATTATAACCAATCTTGTATCTCCTTGACCCACTGCTATTATTTCCCCTTTTCTGGGTGCTTTTCCTGGACTATTAATCCAGACCTTTCTACCAGGAGTAGATACATATGGTATCAAAATAACTGTTACTTTATCAGTCTTTTCTAAAGTGATTGAAGCAATAAAATCTCCTTTATTTATTTTAACATTTTCAGTTGCTCTGATTAACATACTCCATCTTTTTTCCTGTTTCTATCAGCTCTATTAGAGTTAGATTATTATACAACTGTATATTCATAACTACTTCTTTTGGAAGATTACCACTTAGTCCGAGATTCATTTTCTTGCCTAGATTAGCTCCCAGACTCCATTCTATAGCTGTAAAAACTTTCAATTTATTTTCCTGTTGTTCTACTATAACATTGGCATTGGTTTGTTGAAGCTTCACAAGTAAAGAGTTCTCTTTCTGATTGCTTCCTGTTAATCTCCCAATAGGAGTGCTGTTAGCTATAGGTTGGTTATTCAAACAGAAAAGAGCCTGTTGTAAATATTTTGACCAACCTTTCATGTTAGACACCTCTGTTAGAGTTCTAAGTTGTTGTTTTAACAAACCATTCATACGCTCAATTAGCCCTGCTCCACGTGGATGATATGGAATATGGAACAACCACATAATACCTCTTTCCTTAGCCCACTTCTGCACTTCCTGACCTGTAAAATGTGTACCGTTGTCTGACTGAATTTCATCAGGTATACCATACACTTGCACCAAACAGGAAAGTGATTTAATTGTGTTAGCTTGTGTGGCTCTTTGTACAGGGTACGCCTGCATGATGCCTGTGTACATGTCCACCGCAGTCATAAGATATCTTTTGTTCTGTTCTGATCTTAATGGCCCTACATAGTCAATCTGCCATACTGCATGCCTTCTCACCTCGGTGTAATGACCCTCCTGATATTTTTTGTAATGGCCATTGTCTGACTTTAGCACATGTTTCGCATTGTTCAATTGCTTGTTTCATTTGATTTTCAGTGACAGGGGCACTTCTCTTCCTACACCATTCTACTGATGCTTTAATACCTAAATGCCCTAAAGTCTGATGACCCCAAGCCGCTAATGCTTGCATGAGTTCTCTGTCCTCTGTACTTACTGCTCTAATATCTGAGGCAATGGCATCTGCCTTGTTATTAAACACATGTTCCTCTTTTTCTTTTTTTATATGTGCACTTACATGCCCTATCAGAACACCTCCTCTTTGTTCATTTTCCCATAGCGACTCCCACAGCTCTTCACCACCCCAAACAGACTTCCCACGTATGTGCCACCTATCTTCTCTCCATTTTGTGCCCACGTAACAAGGCCTTGAAAAACTGCCCAGCTGTCAGTATAAATTACAATAGGTCTTTCTGTCTGTCTTTCAAGCACCATAGCCACAGCTCGCAACTCAGCCCACTGGCTAAATTTTCCATCCCCTTCTTCTACATATTTAGTGTTAGAAACTGGATGGTAAGCCACTGCTTTTGACTTTCTTATTCCTTTATGTAACTGAGCTGCCCCATCTGTAAACCATGAATTGGCTTTTTGCTCTACAGACAGATTAGAAAACGCTGGAGCTTCACAAAAGGGTGATGGTTCAAGAGGTGGTATCTGGGGAAGATC
Organism: Polypterus senegalus; assembly: GCF_016835505.1. Classification (NCBI taxonomy): domain Eukaryota; kingdom Metazoa; phylum Chordata; class Cladistia; order Polypteriformes; family Polypteridae; genus Polypterus; species Polypterus senegalus. Next base: position 102,288,738 of record NC_053166.1, read on the forward strand.
AACCGGATCTTCAAACTGAACCGTGCCAGCCATAGCACCATGCAATGCACTAGGTTCTTTCCCTTCTTATTTAGCTCTAGCCTGTAAATACCAGTTCCATTTACACAAAGTCTGATTTTGAGCTGCTCCTGTCCTACCCCCCTGTGTATCATCTGACCCATCTCTGGATGGGTAAACCAGTTCTCAAAGTTACTTGAGCATCTTTAGTTATTCGTTCTGTATGTAGAAGGGCCCAGTAAGCTGCTAAAAGCTGCTTTTCTAACTGGCTGTACCGCTGCTGCGAACCAGTCATTTGTCTACTCCAAAAGCCAACAGGAACTCATTTCCCCTGTCTTTTCTGCCACAAGCTCCAAGTTGCAACATTTCCTTGTTCACTGGCCTCTAGTTCAAAGGGAACACCTGCTTGCACAGGCCCCAAACCTTGATACTCTTGAATAGCCTCTTTAGCCTTATCAAAAGCAATTTGCTGACTTTCTCCCCATTTAAAAATGGCTTTCTTTTTCACAATATCATGTATTGGTCTAAGTATCAATCCCAAATGAGGAATGAAATTACGCCAATACCCCAGCAGTCCCACAAAAGTCTGCGCCTCTCCCTTATTTACAGGTACAGGAACTTTTAAAATACTTTCAATCACTTTTTGTGGAATTTTCCTTTCAGGCCCAAGCCACATTGCACCTAAAAATTTTACTTCTCGTGCAGGTCCCTGCACTTTATCATCATTTATTGCCCATCCTCTGCAACGCATGTACTTTATAAGTTCATCTAACACCTCAGCTAGCCTCTCTTCATTGTCTCCAGTTAGTAGGATGTCATCTACATAATGGAAATATGTAATTCTCTCCAGTGTTTTACAGTTAGCTAAATCCCTAGCTACTAAACCATGGCATAGAGTCGGACTATGGAGATAACCCTGAGGTAGGACCTGAAAAGTATACTGTCTATCTTGCCAGTTAAAAGCAAACTAGTCTCAGCTGCTATTGGAATGGAGAAAAAAAGTATTTGCCAAATCTATAACAACATGCCAATCCCCTGCTGTTTCCATTATTTGTTCTGTGATGGTGACAATGTCAGGAACAGCAGCAGTAAGTGGTGGGGCTTTTGCATTTAGTGCACGATAGTCCACTGTCATGCGCCAACTCCCATCCTTTTTTTTTACAGGCCACACTGGAGAGTAAAATGGGCTTATGGCTGGCCGTATAATACCTACTTTAAGTAGTTCCTGAATCGTTTCTCCAATTTCTTTATGGCCTCCTGGCAGTCTGTACTGTCTACAATTAACTGGAAAATCAGGAGTAGGTATAACCAAAGGGGACCATTTAGCTTCCCCCCTCACTATCTGTTTTACAGGACTAATTTTTAAAGACCTAATTCCAAAACTAAAAGTTCCCCACTCAGTCTTTATAGTTTGCCCTCGTAAAATGTCTATCCTTAAAATATATTCCTCTACAGCACTGATCAACACAGGAGCTTTAAAGGGAATACTATTTCCAATTGCAAGCCTCAACTGTACTATTTTGGCCAGAATTTCACTACCTCCATAGCCTGTAACAGTTACACATTCGCCCTCAAAATTATCTGGGTTACCATGAATCAAAGTTACTTCTGCTCCTGTATCAATTAAAGCTAAAACACGCTGTACTTGTCCCTTTCTCCAGAAAATTGTCAGAGGTGTATATGGGCGTCGATCCCCCACCATTACTGCCCTTACATCTGCTGCAGGGGACCCGCCTTCCCTTCAATCTCTAGGCTCAGGGGTTTTCTGTCCCTTGCCCAGAACTGGCAATTGCTTCTCCTTTGTTTTATTATATAAACCTTCCTTTACTGGCCACTGCCTTTATTCTACTTCTAAAGGTGGAGCACTGGGCTTTTCTTCCTGTTGTTCACCTTTCTTCAAAATCTTACCCCACATCTCAAGTTTTAAAGTAGGCAAACCATGTATCTCCTGTCTAGATATCCCTGCATTTATTAAATCATACCACATTTGTTTTCTTTCAGGTCTCCAGGGACCCACATTCTTTTTCAGCTCTCTGATTTTAGTACTACTACTACTACTTCCATACTCCTACTCCTCTATCTGACCTAGTAAAGATACCACTTCCCAGACTGACACCATCTGTTCTCCCCCAAGACTAGTAATCAATACACCCTTCAGAAAAGGGGATGCTTGTTTGATTAATCTATTCTTCATCCCAGGAGTCATCTGCTGCATATCTGGGCCTTCAAAAGGTTCTGAAATGTCTGCAATTAACTCATATAAAGCTGCCTGAATTCCCATTTCCCTAACAAGCTGTGTAGCTTCCCTAATATCTTTCCAAGACCTATCCTCTAAAGGTAGATCACTACGATCTTGCCATGCCACACGTATTCCACCAACAAGCCAGTCTGTGAGAGGTCTCATGTCTTCAGAAGCCATCCCTCTAAGCACATTACGTAGTTTAGGATTTGTAGTAAGAGCCCCGAGATGCTCCACTTCTCTTTGTCTTAACTGCACAGATTCTCCTCCTTCATCCCATACTCTGAGGAGCCATGTTAGTATGCGCTCTCCTGGTTTCTGTCTATACTGTCTGCCTATATGTAGGAGTTCACCCTGTGTAAAATCTCGCACAGTACGTGAGGCTTTTGCATGTCCCCCTCTAGTCTGTTGTATTCTTTCTTCTATAACTGGGCGTACTTTCTTTCGTTATTGATTACACAGGGAATTATGTACTGGGGAAAAACTATTCTGTTCCTCAACTGTGCTTAATTCTTTTTCCTCCTGCTCCCATTCCTCTATCCAATCGTCATCAGTATCCTCAATATTCCCATCCCATGTTGCAGGATCCCAAGTTACTGCAACAAGAGCATGTACTTTAGCTGTAGGAATATTGCTTGGTTTCTTTTTCTGTGTTGTCTTTCTTTTAGCTGTTATTACTCTACATGCCAAACTCTCACATTTCTTTTGCCATGCATCACTTGTTTCTGATGCTGTTTTAAATATTCACGTGTCCATGAATGCTCTAATTCAATCCTATTTAAAACTCTCCTCAATTCTTCTATCTCTGTCTCTAAAGTTTCTAAAGCAGTTAAAAGCATCCAACCTACCAAACCTGTAGCTTTTTGTACGCTTTCTTTTTTATCAGCTAATTTTAAACTAGCTATTGCCTCTGCAATATTTTCCGGAGATGGTTCCGCTACTACAGCGGGCCACATTACTGGACTAGAAAACTTAAAAAATGCCTTCGCTACATTCTGCCATCTGCCGGCTGAATGCCAGCCTGCAATTACAGCATTGTCACCGCCCGCAGATTTTCCTTCCTTGACATTTAGATTAGAAAATTTCCATACAAACGGGGTGCGTGACATGATCACTCCAAAAACCCTGCTCGCAGCGCCAAAATGTATTATCGACTAAGTTACCCTTTCCTTTGTCAAGTTCGTTATTGGATTGGTCTACTCCCGCACCCTAAATAATAACTTACACGCATACATAGATACACATACACTCAGACCCTAACCACAACAGTGCCCTATGAATGACACACACAGTTGGCTAACTTTTAGCACTTAAAAGTAAAAGAACCACACAAATGCTTTAGGTATAACACAACTTGTCACTCTCTCAGCACATCAAGAGACTTATTTACTATTGGCACGGACAACATGCAATGTTTTAAATAGACCTCAGACCTAAATATTACTTTTGGTCTCCAAGAAAATATTAAAACATACAAAGACTCAGTATCCTTAACTATACGCCTTTTATTAGCCAAGAGCACCTTCTTCTCGCATTGCCCCTAACTTTCGAGCGGCGCCCTCACTCTCAGCCTTAAAACCCCGCAGCGTAGAGCTAAATGGCAAAATCTCTAGCTGCTTCAGGTGCTCTTAGAATTCTACCTTATTACTTCAATCACTCTAGATATTAAGACAAAGCATAGAAAGATGAAAACAAGTTACTTTTTATTAAAGAACAAATAATAAGTAATAGAAAATAAGTTCGATAGTAAAGTCTGGATAAAATAGTCTTTAAAAAAGCTTACTGAAAGGAATCAGTGATGTCAAGGATGAAAGTCCCAGGCGGCGGTTGATTTAGCAAACAATGTTCATGAGAATGCTGTTAACTGACGATCGGATGAAAACTGGTTACACGTGTCTTTGTTGTATTCTCTGATGTGGCTCTTCCGTCGTCACTGTTTCTCTTCTTCTTCTGTTTCTGACGTTGCTTAAAAATTATGCATATTTATTATAAAGTTCCATGCCGTGTTTTCACAGCACATGAATGTTCCATGCACCTGATTGGCTGGCTGTCAATATGATGGATGAATTTTGTTCCCCAGGTAATAAAGTTCTTTGAGATTGACTCAGTTCTTCCTTTCTCAGGCTGTAAATCCCATTGATGTCCCAGATGTCCATCCGCAAAGTAATCAAGAACCTGAGGTATCGGGTCATGCTTCCTTTCTCGGGCTGTAAACCGTTATAACAGTGAAGTATACAAAATAGGATATGTCATTTATTATAATGCCTCCTACATCTGAATTCATCTTGTTGGGTTTGAGTAAAATATAATACAGAATAAAATGTAGATTTTATACACCATAACAATACCAATTCGGATGTATCTTGCTGAGGGATTCTTCCCTGGTACAGCCATTTGTTGCCATGGCAAATAATCCACTCTCTTTCAAGGAGACATTCACACCTCAAGAACCATTTGCATTTTACACCTCTGCACAACTCTGCTGTTCTACATAGGTTTTTTATCTCAACATTGATTGATTGATTTAAAAAAAAAAAAAAAACTTTCATTGGGCACACTTTTTATTCAGCCCAACCCAAGCCCTCATAGCTTAGTGACTTGATTGGTTATTGGGCAGGTATGTAGACGGACCATATACACTCCCCACCCACCCCCCACTGTACTATACATCCCCCACACCATTTAAAAAATGAGAATAAAATTGATTCAGAAATGTTTTTATTAAAATAAAAGCAAACACTAATAAATATACAACGTAAGAATAAGAGAAAAACTGAAAATATGGAGAAAAAAATGTGCAAATATGAATATAAATATATATATATATATAAATTAAAAGCAATGAAACAAACTGAAACAAACACATGCACCAGTGCTTATTAAAGTTCCAAAGATGAATCTTCTCCTGGCCCGATTCCATCAGCTCTTACACGCTGACGGTGTGTAAGAGCATAGCGCATATCCGCCTCCAATCTTGACTGAAGCTGCTGGCAAAGCTCAGACAAGTGTGGGTTTCTGTGAGGTGGAGACCTCACAACCCACACCGGTCTTCCATCAACGATGGCATCCTCTTCATCGGACATCAGGTCCAGAATTGCAGTCTGCCACGGTTCTCTCTCTGCATCTGTTTGGATGACTCTAGACCTGGACTCCAGCAACTGCAAAACACACCATATGTTAACCCCTAAAACACAGAGAGATGTACCAAACTTTATATATATATATATATATATATATATATATATATATATATATATATATATATATATATATATATATATATATATAAATTGTACACTTACTCGTCTTTTCCTTTGTCGGTTTTTAGCCCCTATCTTAATGGAGTCTCTTAGCTGGGACTTTCCTGGCTGAGACAAAGAGTATTTCCTCCGCAATGTCTCATAGTAAGTCCTACAGCATGCTGAATAAAAAAATAATTCGTATAAGTGACAAAACCAATTCAAATTATTAGAGGAACAACAATAAAGGGGACATGAACATAATTATAATAACAATTCCCCTTTATATACAAATATTAAGTGTATAAATTACCCTTTATACACTCAGGGTCTGCATCTACAAATGTTGTCTTCAGTTCCTCCAGCAGATATGTCATTACTGCCTGGTTATGAGGTGAACTTATTCTGTGTGGAAAGAGAGTAGTGTCATTAATTACATTTAAAATGATTACATAATACCCCATACATAGCATATAAAAAAAACCACTACTTACCCAGTTTGTGGATCGTATTTATGGGGGTTGTTTTCCGAATTATGGAGGCGCCTTACAGCTTCCTGTAACATTGAATTAAAAACGCTTTAGCAGATACACGCATTCATGCATGGGAAACAAAGAATTCTCAGACAACATCGTATAATTCGGACGTGACAAACTGTTAAATAAGCTAGACGCAAGCAACAAAAGTAGATGTGTAGCCAAGCGCTAACTTAGGCTAACTTGGCGAGGTATAATTTTATTGTCGGCTAACATAAAGCTCAACTTACCGCAATGCCCACGTTATGCGCCCTCTTGACTCTTTTAAGCGCATGGCTTGACTCTTCCTGCGGTCTTTGCTCGCCGAACTTGCGCTCAAGCGCATCAAGACGCTGGATAGCCTCTTCGGGAAGAGCAGTATGCAGCCTGCTGCTAATCCCCCCACCCGGCTATGATAACAAAGACAACACCTCTACTTGATAGTCATTAACATACGAAAGGCTCTTACACCTCACAGCCATCACACCTCATTGTTAGCTGTGAGGATTCTTTGAAACTTCCACCGATTCCTGTATACATCCACATTGGTTATTTCACAAAATTTTTACATTCTACCTTTCCAAGCACTCTACCTCATACATCTGGCAAACGTAGAGTTTAGTGGAGATTTCCCATACCATATTTGTCCGGATACAGCTCTTTTCATGCAGTGAAAAGAACTTGCGTTAGGGTGCAACATTGACCATGCCTTGAATGCGACTGCTTTGTTGGTACAGTGGTAAGAACTGCTAACTAATAATCAAAACGTTCGCAGTTCGATTTCCAACGCCTCCATTTTGAGAAGTGAGCTGCTCTTATTCTTAATATTATCGAATAAAAATATACATTTGATATGAGTCTGTAACAGCCAATCTAAATTTATGGTACTTGTAAAGGTTAGCGTTTTTTGGTTTTTTTTTATTCAGTTTTATTCTCCCAGTCACGGTCATACTCCCCCCAATCTGACACTGATGTTTTTACATAAACACGTGCTATAATAGAGGTGAATTCAGATGATGATGAGGGTTCTACATCAGAGAAAGAGTACAGAAGCCCTCCCCCGCAAGAAACATCCACTCACAAATAAGAACAACGCAGCTGCACCAAGCGTAAAGGCGAAAGATGGCACCGTTTGGATACAGCAACAGGTCGGGCCTCATCCTGCCAGTCTGTCTGCACCACACCTATCCTTCAATGAAACAGAAAGGCTTGCAGAGCTCGCCAAGGTATCTTGTAAAGTCCTGTTTGTGATTATGTTTTGTGATGGTCTTATATGAAAACCATGTTTATGTTACTTACATAAAAGCCAGATTGAATGTTTTTTACCGGTTTACTTTGATTTATTTATTTATCTTCCTATAGCGTAAAATCACAAGTCAACTGTAGCGCTTCCTGTGTTTGATTGACACGGGCATGCTCACAAAGTACATGTGTAATGTGATGAAAAGTGCATGCCGACACTTCAGCATGTGAAATTATTTACCCTATACAACACCAGGCACCTCGCACCCAGATAAACAAGACTTGAGCTCAGAGATCTTTTTGCTTGAGTTGAGCTGCAGCAGTGGGGGGATTGGATAACAGGCTGCTTGATACTTGTGCTAATCGACACATTCGCAAAGCAAAAAACGCAAATGGAGAGGTGCAAAGGAATTTAAGGTGGCCCGGGATTAAGAGTTTTTTTGTAGGCTTCAGGGATTCTAGTTTTAATGCTTTCACCAAGGTCTTGTGAATTAGGTTTCTCTGACTACAAGCATCTAGCAAACAACAAACAATTCTTCTTTGTACTGGTCCCTCCATGTAAGTTTTATCTCTGTGCAGCAGCTTAGTGGATGCAGGACATTACATTATCTGTCTTGCTTTCAAATGAGATCTTTATTTTGATTACACACTGCTTTGTAAAGTCTGTGTCTGTACATGTAATTTCCTTGTTATGTGTCTAGGACCCAAGCAAATAAAACACCTTCCTTGTTTTTTGAGTTTCTGTTTTCAGGCAGCTATCGATGTTCTGCCTAATTATTTTCAATTTCACAAACAAACAGGCAATAGGGCTAACTTTATACAGAATAGCTGCTAATGGCATACTTGTTTCAGTTTCACTTTAACAGAAAATAATGGCCTTGTATATGATTTCTGAGCTGACTGAATTTCTTTTTGTGCATTACTAAATCTGGTCAGTTGAAGTATTCTTTCCCTTCGGAGGAATTTTACAAGCTCAGCCACACTGCAAACACCATCTGAACTTGTCTGCCGAGTGTAATCTAGTGCCATCTCTTCAACAATATTGAGCAAAACAGCCTTCAATATGTATTACAATACGTCCACAGGAATTCCAAACTATCTGAATATCACATTTGTTGCATACCTTAGCTTTGCAATTTGTGATGATTTTTACAGTATGTAAAGTAGGCAGTTTTGTTATGTGCATATTTACTAACAATGCCCTTTCTTCTAAATCTGTTCTGTAGCAGAACATCTCTGTGCTATAATTTCTGTCATTCAATATGAGCGCCACTACTGCCTTTGTTGCTGCCCCTGTTAAATACAATTTCAGGTAGGTGAACCTTTACCTTTTGCACAGCGCATCAGTGTTATTTATCACAGACTCATACTGGCTGCAGAATTCTTTCCAAGTACTTACTTCACACTTCAAACTTATCTGATATGTGCTTTAGTAGCTTAACTGACTTCCAATGCAGCTATATCTCTTCTCAGGCACTAGCATTACTCAGTCATGCAATCTGAATCACAGTCTTTTTCTATCATTCTGCTTGCATGACTTCTCCACATAATTGTGCCATCTTGATAATATTGCATACTTGTTATTTTCACTTTTAACTCAGCCACTGAAGTCTCATCTTCAATTACAATTAACCAGTACCACAAAACATTTTCCTTGGTTGACAGCATCAACAATTTTTTCTCTTAATTTCTCAAAATCTTGAGTCTCCTTGTTCACTTTCTTCTCATTGTGGATCAAAAACTTTGTTGTGGACTCTGACACAATTCCTCTTTATCGTCTCATTCAATGAAGGTGCTTGGCCATTTTTGTTTGCATGCTACTTCCAATACATCTTTACAAATTCCCGGGATTCAGCACCAAATTATCTATTGCAAAATGGAGTTTTAATAATACATGGTACATCATTCTTTATTCTTTTTGAATTCTGGAATTATGAAACGCAGTACCTACTACAATTCACATGTATGTTTATATATTACACTGTATAGATAACAACAACAACAATTTATTTCTTGTATAGCCCAAAATCAGAAACCCGGAAGTGACATCAAAGGTGTCATGTCTACCAATTTTCTAGTCTGCAGAGTGAGGAAGATAAAGGCACCTTCTGGTTTTCCAGAGGATTAATACAATTATCCAAACTGTTAAACTGTCTTCTATTCGTACGCATGTGACAATACCTATGAATGAAGGATGCCAGCCAAATAAGAGTGTGTTTAAGTCCTTGATCTTTTGGCAAGTAGGTGAACTGTAGCTGCCCTTTAATTGGTTTTCCAGGGATGCAGGTCTCTGTGCCTTAAGCACTCCCGCATTTATTGTCAGCGAAGTAGTATTGTATTAGTATTAGTATTAGCAAATTGTTTTAGATTTTTTAAATCAAATGTAATTGGACAATCATTGACACACTATTTCATGTTCACTTCAATAGTTCACACCTGCCTTTTAAAGAGCTACAGATGAGCGAGCATGACTTTAGGGAGATAACAATTTTTACTGGAGCTTCAGAAATCCAAGAATATTTGTTTATTTCTTTAACACTAGAATCCCTGAAGCCTGCAAAAATATTTGTAATGCTGGGCCACCTTAATTTTACTCGCACCTCCTCATCACTGTGTTAATTGCGCCTTGATAACACCTTTGTTTTTCATATGGGTCAATTGGTTGCAGACAGGCAGCCTGCTCACCCATCACCTTAGCAAGGCAGTTGAAGTCTGTTTATCTGGGAGTGAGGTGTCTGGAATTGCATAGGAAAATAATATATTGTTATTTGAAATACATACATTTCATGTGTGATCTATGTCTACAACTATCTATGTAAATGTAGGACGACATTTCTGAATAAAAACCAAATAAAAAAATCTCACATAAGTCTTAACAGCCTGTTCAAAGTTTTGGTACTTGTAAAAGTTAGCTTTTTTTTAATTCAGTTTTATTCTCTTAGTCACCTTCACACTCTCCCTGTTCTGACACTATTAGTTTTTAATTTGGTTTTCAGTTTTATTCTTAAACAAAAGCACACTTGTTTCGTTGATTAGAGGTTCAAATCAAATATATGTTTTCATTATATAATGGTAACAGTAAAAACAAGCCCACCACTCAAAGTGCAAAATGTAGGGAGGACCTGGGATCAAAAAAGCAACATCTAGATTACAAAGCAGCAGTTTTTACCTCTGCACCAGTGTAGCTGATATCAGCAGTTTTCCATGTGAAAGACATTGACACGCACATGCATGCGAACATCTTTACTTAGTATTGATTGATATTTGGGTTTCAGATTTCACATATTGACAACAACTATTCAAGTATAAAACTGAAGAAAAATACCTTTTGTGAAGTTACATTTACATAAATCGTAAACATGGAACACACATGAAATGTATGTATTTCAAATAACAATATACACTGCTCAAAAGATTAAAGGAACACTTTGCAAACACATCAGATCTCACTGGGAAAAAAATCATGCTGGATATCTACAACAACAACAACAACATTTATTTATATAGCACATTTCCATACAAACAGCTCAAAGTGCTTTACATGATGAAGAAAGGGAAAAAATAATTAAAATCAGGGAACACTAATTAACATAGAATAAAAGTAAGGTCTGATGACCATGGAGGACAGAAAAAACAAAAAATACTCCAGACGATTGGAGAAAAAAATAAAATCTGCAAGGGTTCCAGGCCACCAGACCGCTCAGCCCCCACTAGGCATTCTACCTAACATAAATGACTTCAATCAGTCATATTGTATTCAGGGGTCTCATGGAAGAATTTGATGATGATTGTCATTTGGACTTCTAGCCTTTTAATCCATCAATGTAAGAACATCACGGTGCTTTGACTAGGAGGTGGTGGCGCAGATTGCCACCGCTGAAAACCGGAAAAAGAACAGAAGAGAAAGTAGGGGTTAGTATGGATTTTGGAGTCACCATGAATAATAATGATAATTAATTGAATATACAGAGCATCAGGATTTAACTAAGATAAAGCTATGATAAAGTCATTTTAAATTAATGTGTTTTCAGCAGTGTTTTAATGTGCTCCACTGTATTAGCCTGACAAATTCATATTGGCAAGCTACAGTATTCCAGATTTTAGGTGCATAACAGTAGAAGGCCGCCTCACCGCTTCTTTTAAGTTTAGCTCTTGGAATTCTAAGTAGACATGCATTTTAAGATCTAAAGTTACGATTTGGAGTATAAGGTGTAAGACATTCCGAAATATAAGATGGAGCGAAATTATTTAAGGCTTTATAAACCATAAGCAGTATTTTAAAGTCAATTCTAAATGACACAGGTAACCAGTGTAGTGACATCAAAACTGGGGTGATGTCCTCGGATTTTCGTTTCCGAGTTAAGATTCTAGCAGCTGCATACTTCACTAGTTGCAATCAATTGATGTCTTTTTTGGGTAGTCCTGAGAGGAGTGCATTACAGTAATGTAGCTGATTGAAAACAAAAGTGTGAAGTAATTTTTCAAATTTTTTTCTTGCAATGTTATAAGAGGTCTAACTTTTGCTGTCCTAGTAATCTGATTAATGTGATTTAAAATTCAGGTTTGAGTCAATAGTTACCCCTAAATTCTTTACCTCCTTCTTGACTTTTAATCCTAATGCATCAAGTTTATTTCTAATAACCTCATTATATCCATTATTGCCAATCACTAAAATTTCTGTTTTCTCTTTATTTAGTTTGAGAAAATTACTACTCATCCATTTGAAAACACAAGTGAGACATTGTGTCAGTGAATCAAGAGTGTCTGGGTCATTAGGTGCTATTGATAAATACAGCTGTGTGTCATCGGCATAGCTGTGGTAGCTCTTGTTATGCCCTGAGATAATCTGACCTAACGGAAATCTATAAATCTATTCTGATATGGACTGGCTAATGTGTTAGGAACGAAAAGATGCCATATCGTTTGATGGAAATGAAAATTAACAACTTACAGAGGGCTGAATTCAAAGACACCTCGAAAATCAAACAAAAAAAAAATGCTAGGCAGGCTAGTCCATTTTGCTGAAATTTTATTGCAGCAACTGAAAATCTATTATCCAACCCGCTATATCCTAACTACAGGATCACGGGGGCCAATCCCAACCAACACAGGGCGCAAGACAGGAAACAAACCCCGGGCAGGGTGCCAGCCCACCGCAGGGTGCGCACACACACACACACCCACACACCAAGCACACACTAGGGACAATTTAGAATCGCCAATGCATCTAATGCTCTTATGTAAGCCTGACAGTGTCGGGGCATGCTCCTAATGATACAACAGATGGTGTCCTGGGGGATGTCCTCCCAGATTCTGGACCAGGGCATCATTAAGGTCTTGGACAGTCTGAAGTGCAACCTGGTGGTGTCAGATGGGCCGAAACATAGTGTCCCACAGGTGTTCTATTGAATTTAGGTCAGTCGAGCGTGGGGGCCAGTCAATGGTATCACTGCCTGCATACTCGTCACATGAGGCCGGGCATTGTCATGCACCAGGAGGAACCCAGGACCCACTGCACCAGCATAGGGTCTGACACTGGTTCCAAGGAATTCATCCTGATACCTAATGGCAGTCAAGGTACCGTTGTCTAGGCTGTAGATGTCTGTGCGTCCCTCCATGGATATGCCTCCTGAGACCATAACTGACCCACCACCAAACCAGTTATGCTAAATGATGTTACAAGCAAGATAATGTTCTCACGTCTGTCACATGTGCTCAGGTTGAACCTGCTCTCATCTATGAAAAGCACAGAGCACCAGTGGTGGACTTGCCAATTCTGTATTTTATGGCAAATGCCAATCAAGCTCCATGGTGCAGGGCAGTGAGCACAGGGCCCACTAGAGGATGTCGGGCCCTCAGGCCATCCTCATGAAGTCAGTTTTTGATTGTTTGGTCAGGACATTCACACCAGTGGCCTGCAGGAGGCCATTTTGTAGGGCTCTGGCAGTGCTCATCCTGTCCCTCCTTGCCCAAAGGAGCAGATACCAGTCCTGCTGATGGGTTAACACTAGAATTACTAGAGCCTACGAAAACACTCGTAGATCCATCCCACCTTAAATCGCTTCTTAAATCTGTTCGCACATTTCCACCAGCGTCTTTTGTCTTCTAAATGTGCCAATAAAGACAAGCTGCAAGCAGCCAGCTGTTCCATCCCCCACCGACTTAGAACATGCATGAACTTCTCCCAGCTCATGCTTTGATTGATTATCTTGGACTGAGGTGGAGTTTTAGAGTGGAAATAATAGATCATTATTTGAAACAGACGCATTTCATGTGTGTTCCGTTTCTACAATAATCTGTGTAAAGACATTTTTAAAACAGAAACGTTTTTCATATTCTAGTAGTAAATGACAAAATTTAGGCATAAACTATATAATGCATGAAGCCTGAAGTCCAAATATCAAAGAAACACTTTCACAAAAGGTACAAATATAACAGAACAAGTGTACTTTTATTCAAAAATATAACTGCAGAAAAAAGCTGCGTTAGCATGCCACATTGACACATATTTAGTACAACTTCCTTGGTGGCGCAATGGTTTCAACTACTGAGGGGTAATCAGAAGGTCACGAGTTTGATCCCGTGCGACTCTGTTTTGAGAAATGAACTGCTCTTATTTTTACTATTTTAGAATAAAAACATACATTTGATTTCAGTCAGTCTGTAACAGCCAGTGTAAATGTATGATAATTGTAAAGGTTAGCTTTTGTTTTTTTTTTAATTCAGTTTCATTCTCTCAGTCACGTTCGTGATCCCCCCTCTCCATCTGACACTGCTGTTTTCACATAAAGACACTCTATAGCTCGCATGTTATTTATTTGGATCATATAAAGATGCTCTATAGCTTGAAAATTTATTTGGATAACATAAAGACGCACTATAGCTCGAATGTTATTTATTTGGAGATGCGCTATAGCTCGAATGTTATTTATTTGGAGACACGCTATAGCTCGAATGTTATTTATGTAGGGAACAAAGTACAGCGTCAGGTGCTCATTCAGTGTAATAGGAACCATAGCACAGAAAGGTGTGTACACTGCAACAAGCACACATGTTATAAATGTAGGAAGGGTGGTCCTTGGGTGTGTGGGAACTGTTAATATTTGAATGTGATGATGTTATATTGCACGGATTGGGAATCAGCAGTTCTTAGCATTGCACCATGCAAGCTGTCGTATCAACCGCATACTGTAATTTGCTTTCTTTTTTCTTCAGTAATAGTCTTGAATAAAAGTGCACTTGTTTTGTTATACTTGTACACCAACATATGTTCCACTCTAAAACTCCACTTCACTCCCAGATAATCAATCAAGGCATGAGCTAGGAGAAGTTTGTGCACGTTCTAAGTTGGTGGGGGGATGAAATAGCCGGCTGCTTGCAGATTATCTTTATCGGCACATTTAGAAGACAAAAGACATTGGTGGAGATGTGCGAAAGGATTTAAGAAGCGATTTAAGGTGGGACGGATCTATGAGTTTTTTCATAGGCTCTGGTAATTCTAGTGTTAAGGACCTTCTACGACCCTGTCAGGCTCTCCAAGAGTAACTGCCTGTCTCTTGGAATCTCCTCCATGCCCTTGAGACTGTGCTGGGAGGCACAACAAACCTTCTGGCAATGGCACATATTGATGTGCCATTCTGAAGAAGTTGGACTACCTGTGCAACTTCTGTAGGGTCCAAGTATCGCCTCATGCTACCAGTAGTGACACTGACGGTAGCCAAATGTAAAACTAGTGAATTGTCAGTCTAATAGCACATGCCGTCATTTACAACATTACTGAAATCGACCAGAGACACAACATGCTGTATAATTTTTATTAAACCATCATAGCAATAGAGTGTTCTACCATATTAGCCATATATTGATACAGGAGAAAGCAGGGTGAAATGACACCTTTTTATGGCTAACTAAATAGATTACAAATGCAAGCTTTTTAGGCAGCTAAGGCCCCTTCATCAGGCAAGGTGTAATAAAGAAACTGAAAAATACTCTAGCTTATACTAGGACAGCAAAGTGATTTTTTTGCTTTTATCTTAACAACCTTTTGGTTCAAATGTTAGCAAAATGAATAAACCTTATATGAATTTACCCTGAAAGAAGAGAACAATGAACTAATAAAATGTAGCGATAAGATAACCATCACTATAGAAAGTCCTGTAAGGTTTTTTTGAAGTGCATTGTCTGTAAGATACACCTCTAATGTAGTCAGCTGGTCAATCAGTCTGTTAGTACACATATCTGTTCATAAAACTCTTGTCCCTATTAAGACCATTTTGTAGAGTATTGAATTTAAGCATAAGTTTGTATTCCCATTCTCTCTGCTCCTGTTGCGTCTTGAAATTACCCATAAACACAGTGACCCTCAGATCCTTTATACTGTGGCTATTACTGTTAAAGTGTGCTGCCACCAGAAGATCAACACTGATAGCTGTAGCTCTCTTGATTTGTAAGTCTGTTGATTTGGGAGTGTATACTTGTTTGATGAATGTTCTGAGTTTCTGCAGTTGTGTGTCCCAACACATTGGGTCTGAGCAAATACGACTGTAACGTATTGCCTGGCTGTAGATGATGGAGTTCCGTATATGCTTGGGTGGAAACTGTCATTTCTTAGATATGTCTGTCTGTCTGTTGGTTTGTGAAAAATAGAGGTCATAAGGGTACCGCCCTTTATGCGAATGATAGTGTCCAGAAAGCTGATTTCTTTTTGTGAATAATTTAATTTAAGAATTGTAATTCCTATGGAAGCAAAGAAGGTCTTTTTCGCTTATGGTCCAGATTTTAACAATGTCATCTATGTAGCAAAGGTGAAGCATTGGCTTTATCGCACATGTTGACAAGAAGTCCTGTTCTAATCTTGCCATGAATAAGCTTGTGTAGTGGGGTGCAAAACGACATTCCATTGCAGTTCCCATTAGTTGTAAGTAAATGTCCTGAACAAAAGAAAACACATTGTGAGTTAACATGAATTTTATCAATTGTATCAGTGGTTCTGTTTGTAAGCCCTGTTGTTGCAGGTACGTCTGGCAGGCCATAGTTCCATCATCATCTTACTCCTATCTTACAGACAATGCACTTCAAACAAACCTTACAGGACTTTCTCTAGTGATGGTTATCTTATCTCTACATTTTATTAGTTCACCGTTCTCTTCTTTCAGGGTTAATCATCTGAGGTTTATTAATTTTGCTAACATTTGAACAAAAAGGTTGTTAGGATGAAAGAAAAAAATCACTTTCCTGTCCCAATATATTGCGGTGGGTTGGCACCATGGCCAGGATTTGTTTCATGCCTTGTGCCCAGTGTTGGCTGGGATTGGCTCCAGCGGACCCCGTGACCCTGTAGTTAGGATATAGTGGGTTGGATAATGGATGGATGGATGGATGTCCCAATATATGCTAGAGTATGTTTCAGTTTCTTTGTTACACCTTGCCTGATGAAGAGGCCTTAGCTACCTCGAAAGCTTCCATTTGTAATCTATTTAGTTAGCCAATAAAAGGTGTCATTTCACACTACTTTCTCCTGTATTAAGCCATCATGAATATGAAACAGAACTACAGTCTGAAGTCCCCTACACAGAAAATATTTTTGCTTAACACTGGTATGTGGTCAGTGTTATATTACATTTTTCTTTATGTCACTATATCTGGACAAAACTGTTATGAGTTTTATTCACATGTGCATGTTACATTTGGCACACAGGGGCTCAGCAGTTAGAATTGCTAGCCAAGTATTGGATTAGATAGCCAAAGACAACTGGAGGCTTGTATAGTCAGCTTAAACACAGAATAGGGTATTTCTGTCCTCTGTCAGCACAAAATCTTCTTTCCTTATTGGGAGAATGAGAACCGGCATATAAGCACTATGATATTTCTGTATTTTGTGGAGGAGGAATTCAGCCCTTCTTTGGAGACAGAGAAGACCAGCAAGTTGAAGAAGAACAGTATAAAGGCTTGAACAGCACCCAGACCCTTCGAGGCTGTGTCGACAAATTTTGAAAAACCTCCCAGTGTGGGGACGAAAAATGGCAGGCTGTGTTTATCCAGATTCCCACCTGGATAAAAAGTCTGTACATTTGCCTCCCGTCTGTAACCGCGTTAACCGTCAGTAAATGCAAGCAAAAATATATTTTTTCTCATGTGATTCTTGTACCGCCGTAATCACGATGGGAGGGATATCGCCTTTTCTGGTATATTACGATATTATTTAGTAATTTAATATGCCACAATTTCAAAAGAACACATTTCCAAGAGAGCTAATGCCTCTTCAGGAAACAGTCAGCTACATAAAAACATAAATGTACAGCTAACAATGTTTATAGTGAATAACTGATATATGGAGAATACTGGGAGTATGTAATTCCCTGAAGAAGGAGGGCAGAGAGTTATTTGATTCCTACAGAAGCCCCTGCCCACAAGACCTTAATCATTCTCAAATTAAATGCACCATTTCTTAAACAAAACCTTCATACAAATTATTTCTAAAAACCAGAATCTTCAAAGCTGAATCTGTGACACCTGCACTCAACATATTATCTTCCTCCATTTGATGTTCATGCGCAGCTTTAATGAAAATGTGACGCGTGAATCATCGTCTTGCACCCCAAAACACAAGGCTGAGTCTCAGTACTTTAGCAAAACCAGCTTTATTCAACTTGAAATAGGAACAGTTATTTATTGCAGCGGCAGCTACCACTATCCATTACACAGACACAGCAAATGGGTATAGTTGGGGCCGGTCAGTAGCAAAGTTATACTGTTTCCTGCATTTATAATGTTCCTTGCATCACCCATCAGCAACAGGCACGTATAGCACGATCTCGATCAGCTTGTAGTTGTTTCCGCGGCACAATGCTTCTGCGCTGTGAACCTGTGGTCGCCTTGGCAGCAGACAAGCAGTCCTCCACAGATGCAGCAGTTGTGCTTCGTCGTGTTGTCCCTTTGGGTGGACAAAAATTGAATGTTCACACTGACCATAAACTTTACAAAGTCTTTCCACCTTTGTGGTCTCCTGGGCTGTGGTATGCTATGAGAAGCTGTGAAGTTATATACTAAGTTTCCAATATCGTTGTCAGTTAATGGTTTGCCTTATAGTACAAACTCTCATTGACTACTCCTATAGACAGTATTAGAGTTAAACGACATTTTAAGAAGGTTCAGCATTTTTGTTAGTTTTTGCACAATTTCTGCTCAAAACATTTTCCCACATACAGTCCTCAATTAAGTTAAATGGTTTCATTTATTTCCTTTGTATCATTTTTGTTTCTTGTATTAGTGTCATATTAATAATTTCTTTATCGGCTAGTGTCAGGTATCCCTGCAAAATAAAAATATGAGTTTTTTTTCCTTCTCACTGCTCTTGTATCAGGTTCTCCCTTCTGTGTTCAGTTCACTTTCTTTAGTATTCAAGACATTATCTGATTTTGCACTTTACCAGTTGTAAAAAAAATAGTGCAAGGATGCCGTAATTCCCGTCAAATCAGTCAAAATATAGCTGTAAGAGCCATTTACTAGTTACATAAGAATCATAAAACCCCCAACAGCTGTACTGAATTGGTATATTCTAGCTATTTCTAGCTTATCTGACTAAACATTATTCTCAATTAGTGATCAGCCTTGCCATGTGTAAGGTGTTGAGGGCACATGGTTGTAAACCGTGCCTTTCGTGCCTTACGAGCCTTTTAAGAATTGCATACCTTATGTGTGTGTTTTGTGTGTCAAGTAACATGTGAGACAAAGCATTTAATTTTAAGTGCTGCGCCGTACGTTTAAAACATACAGAAGCTAAGAATCTTTAAGTAGAGAAACAACTAAAGTCTACAATAAAAGCTTTAGAGAAAGTTTAGAGAAGATACATTTTTACTTTTTTTGCCTTTCATTCTATGTGTAAAAACTTTTTTCTTTATTCTTGTGTGGATTGTTTGCTCTGAATTTTCACTAAATACTTTAAAACAAACTTTTGGACTGAGAGATTTCTTTTGGCACACGTTTTACCCGTGCTTGAACTCGCCTTAAACTTCAGCGGCTACAATAGCCATGGATTTCCAGAGATTTAAAATAATTGATAACCAGTAGAAAACAGGGAATTTCAACATGGAACATTAACTGAACAGAAACAATTACAGAAGGAAATACAGCATGAAATCAAACAGGCAAAGCTGAAGTTTAAGGGCAGAAATAAGAATGAACTATGGACTAATAATCTGGGTTCATTGTGGAATTGCATGAAGGTGATGGCTGGCATTCATAATAAAGGCAATCATCAAAGTGAGCTGGCAGGAGTTAAAAGTGATTATCAATGAATAGTCTGTATGTACACTTTCTTCCAGCTAGCGCTTCACCCTGCTGCTGCACTTCTGGGGCTGATCTCAAAACAGACTAGCTAGGGTGTTTTTCACCCGATCACTTCAAGATATGCCCAGACTTGCAGTAAACAACATAAGTAGCATTATTCAAACATTGTGTCAGGAGCAAAAAAGGAGAAGGGCTACAAACTATATGTTTCAAGCTACATTCACAATTACGAAGGTAATATCCAGATGTATTAAAAACTTGTGTCTATTATGAACTTACATGGGACAAATATATGATTACCTTTGCTTCTTTAAAACACAGAATTTTAATAATTAGTCATTAAACTTTATTCACTGTGGACAAGTCATATTAGCCAAAGATGAGTCACCTAAAGAATGAGATGGCATTACATCATCAATAGCAGGGGTACCTATAAAAGTGACAACTCTGCACATTCACACATGCTTTTTCCAATTAGTGCAGTAAAAGACAAGCAATCATTTTAAGGATAGCAAGCCACCTTAAAGGGCCATGTAAACAGCAGAGAATCCATTCATTGTGGCACTCGGCACCAGTGCTACAATACATAATAACATGAGTCTGCAGGACATGTTACCTTGTAAAAAAGCAAATGTCTCTGTCTGAGGCAGAAAAACAGTGAATGTCAAACTGTTGCTTCATTGTAAGGGTCTTAATTTGTTTCATCAGCTTGAGATCTCCTCTCTGATAGACATATTTTAATCAAGCATTAGGTCAACATCTGCTGGATCCATAGCCGAAGTGTAGTCGTGGTCCTCCAGGATTTTATCATACTTTTCTTTGCCTGGTGTGTCATCCTCCATTGGTCACTTTCTCATCTCCCAAATCAATGTTTTTGAAAGTGGAATGGAGAAATTGTTTCTCTTTTGCTCCTTTCTTCAACAGTCGCTATCCTGTTTCAGACCCCTGGTGTGTGAAATTCTTCTTTTTTAAAATGCCAGCTACAAATTCAGGCATGGGTACTAGCCGTAAAGCTCCATAAAGTGATGATCCATTAAAATCAGGTTTCTACATTAAATGGGAAATGTATGAAAGCTAAGCACCTTGTTGTACTTACTGGAAGCTAGACATAGGTACACAACAATGTTTAGCTGTAAAGCTCTCTGTACACTGAAATTTTAACTTCTTCTTCTCAGACATTCTCGCCACTAAACGAAAATCACAACTGCAGTACGGACAACAGAAGTGATTGAACTGGCTGAGATTTTCCAGGAAGTACATCAGCACTACCATGTGCATATTGCCTAATCGATTCAAGATTTGATACAGAAATCTGCAAAACAACAAACTCAGGACTACAGCCAGGATTCAGTCCTTCTTTGACCAGACTAGTGTCAGAAAGGTCCTTAAAAAATTACTGGTTTGAGTAGTGAGCTCCTCTTATTGTTAATATTATACAATACAAACATTTCATTTGTGTCTGCAACAGCTAGTGTAAATTTATAGTACTTGTAAAATTTAGCATTTTTTTTTCACTTTTATTCTCTCAGTCATGCTCATGATGCAACCCCCCCACCAGCACTGCTGCCCCAGTTTAGACACAGTTAGTTTTTATTTGAAACTGAGAATAACTGTAGATGTGAGTGGTATTTTGAGACAATTGAAATAGAAATTCTCTGATGTGGAGGGATAATAGCTGACACCCAAATGCTGGTGTATCATGCTTTCTTAGTGTGTCATTGTCACTTGAATTTTTTTTATTCAGTTTTATTGAGTGTTCCTGCTTACGCTGAATTAGCATGCACCTTATGGTCCATGATGTCAAAGCCGCATTGACAAAAAACAGAGACATAGGTATATATGATATTTGAAGTTATTCATTTTACAACCTGTATAGTACATTTCAGAAAACATTGTGGCACTGATGCAACATTATTCATATTATTCATATTCATTCGCATACCTTCTTGCAGTTGCAATCAGTGGCCATGTGTTGGTTTTTTTTTGCCTAATCTTGCCCAATCTCCATATTTTGGTGTATGGTGGTGTTTCTTTTGTACTCCAGGGCATGCAGAGGAAAGAATAGTACAGAGAGGTCAGTTCTGCGCTATATGCAATCATCAGATTCAAATGTTAACAGTTCCCACATACCCAAGAACGTTTATTTTGTCATTAAAGTAGAACATCATAAACTTCATCTTAAAATTAATTTACTAGTTTCTCAAATCCCATCATAACTAAAGTAGCACATTAAATGCTTTGTTTTGTATTTGATCTTCTATGTGCTCTATGTGTGTGAATCACTACGTGCTTCTTAAATTGGCTTTCTCTTCCTCTGACAGGACACAGAATCCATTAAATTCGTGATATTACAGCTGTATGAATAATTAAAATACTGAGGAGGCAACAAAAGGATACGATCAAAGTGGAGCATTATTTATCTGGACTTTCATAAAGCATTTGATAAGGTGCCACATGAGAGGTTGGGCATCAGATTAAAAGAAGTGGGAGTTCAGGGTGATGTTTTTAGATGGGTGCAGAATTGGCTCAGACACAGGAAACAAAGGGTGATGGTGTGAGGAACCTCTTCAGAACTGGCCGATGTTAAGAGTGGTGTTCCACAGGGGTCAGTGCTAGGGCCGTTGCTATTTTTAATACATATAAATGATTTAGATAGGAATATAAGTAACAAGCTGGTTAAGTTTGCAGATGATACCAAGATAGGTGGATTAGCAGATAATTTGGAATCCGTTATATTGTTACAGAAGGACTTGGATAGCATACAGGCTTGGGCAGATTTGTGGTAGATGAAATTTAATGTCAGTAAATGTAAAGTATTACACAAAGGAAGTAAAAATGTTAGGTTTGAATACACAATGGTAGGTTGGAAAATCGAGAGTATACCATTTGAGAAGGATTTAGGAGTCATAGTGGACTCTATGCTATCAACTTCCCAACAGTGTTCAGAAGCCATTAAGAATGCTAACAGAATGTTAGGATATATATCACGATGTGTGGAGTACAAGTCACAGGAGGTTATGCTCAACCTTTATAATGCACTGGTGAGGCCTCATCTTGAGTACTGTGTGCAGTTTTGGTCTTCAGGCTACAAAAAAGACATAACAGTGATAGAAAAGGTCCAGAGAAGAGCGACTAGGCTGATTCCAGGGCTGCAGGGGTTGAATTATGAGGAAAGATTAAAAGAGCTGAGCCTATACAGTTTAAGCAAAGGAAGATTAAGAGGTGACATGATTGAAGTGTTTAAAATTATGAAGGGAATTAGCACAGTGGATCGAGACTGTTATTTTAAAATGAGTTCATCAAGAACACGGGGACACGGTTGGAAACTTGTTAAGGGTTAATTTTGCACAAACATTGGGAAGTTTTTCTTTACACAAAGAACGATAGACACTTGGAATAAGCTACCAAGTAGTGTGGTACACAGCAAGACGTTAGGGACTTTCAAAACTCGACTTGATGTTTTCTTTGAGGAAATAAGTGGATAGGACTGGTGAGCTTTGTTGGGCTGAATGGCCTGTTCTCATCTAGAGTGTTCTAATGTATATTAGATATAATTTTTAAGATGATAGGAGTTAAAGCATGTCATTAAACATGGGAACACCATGGCACAGTGATTATTCATGCCTCAGGCAAGATGCTTACTGCGCCATAAGCGACCTTCGATGAAATAATTTATTGCAGCAGTACTGTCTCTTTCAAATATACTAACCCCCAATTCCTGTCCTTACTTTTCTTTCTCCAAATACCCAATCACCACACAATCAGCTCTGTAACAGATGTTAAGTCAAATGTAAGCTTAGAATGCCAATTCTTCAAAACTTTTAAGGAACATTGAAATATCATCATAGTACATGTTTAATTATTCTATCCACCTATCCTTCCAGTGTTGTGCCAGCCCCAAGAATAAAGCCGAAGGCAGGAACAATCCATGAACGGAGCGCCAGCTCCTTGCTAACGCTGTGGCACCATGTCTTAATATGTTTAATTATTAACAATATAGATGATTTAAATGAAGTTAAAAGTTTTATCTGTATAATATAACTAGCAAAATACCCGCGCTTCGCAGCGGCAAAGTACTGCATTAAAATTTTTATTAAGAAGAAAATTAAACCTTTTTAAACTGAGGGAAAATATGCCAATAATTATTTGTTAAGGATCTCTTTGTATACCATGTTGTCAGTTCGGCCCTCCGGTTGTAACATGACCAAGCTGTGCGCTGAGCTTACTCTTGAGCATGCAACGTACAGTCGGCCTTGTGAACAGTAATCTTGTCTCAAATCTCACAGCTTGGATTGCTGCTGTCATAATCGGTTTGAGTTTCATGGTTTGTTTCAATTGCGACAGTATTTGCAGGATTTGTTGTGTTGAAGTGACATTTGGCATCTGTCAAGCGTTGTAAGCACACAACCGGTTTCATTGATAAAATCACACCCAGTTTTTGAGAGTTTAAACATTCATAAACATCAAAGTGTCCACTACTGAAATCGTCCCCTTTGAATCTAAGATGTTTAAGAGGCATTGGCGGTTGTCGAAAGGTGTAAACTATTTGGCCATTTCGGTACACTTGAAAGCGACAACCGAACAATTCAGCGGCAGCCATCAACTCACATGCAGAACCATAGGTGAAGGGCTTAAGCATTTCACTCTTGTAGTGCTCCTGTGTAGTATAATTATCTCCTGTACCGTCATCAGTTCACACCTTGAACCTGTCCCAGTCATTCAATACATAAGACAGAATCTTCCTCCGGATATCAAGAGTGAGCCTGATATGGCCGTGCAATATGTAACAAAGAGAATGGAAAAGGTAGGTGCTATCTCCGGGCATGGAAACCACTCGGTAAGTGACAGTTCTTTGATCTATAGTGATCATCTCGATAGACATGGTAATGGGGGTTGGAATGATAAAGGAAATGGGTACCTGAGCAATGTAAAGTAAGTGTAAAATACCTATACAATAACTATAATTGTAATAAACAAACAATAAAACAGCGGAGAAGCCGTGGATTAAACAAATTAGGGCTGTAGTTATCAGTAGGGAGACGTGAATCCCGTTGCGAAGCAAGGAAGGGAATGTAGAGACCGGAGCGATGGACAGTCTTATATATGCAGGCAGCCAGCCAACAACGTGGGAGGCGTTGGGATGGGGGACACAACGCCACCTCACGCGGTGACCGAGGTGCAGGCTATGGACGATATATGTACGTAAGTAGGATTCAGTTAGCGTTGGGAACCTGTGTACCAAATTTCTTGAAGATGGGCCCATAAGTAACAAAGACTGTTGAAAAGTTCAATATGTCGGCCGACAGTGGCGTCATACCACCGAAATAAGTATGTGCATTGGCTTCGGTTAGCTCAGGGAAGCCACCTATCAAATTTCGTGAAGATGGGGCCGTAAATAAGAAAGTTCAACATGGCGGACGTTGTTGACCTTTATGACCATTACGCGTAGAATTTCGAAATGAAACCTGCTTAATTAAGTAAGCTGCAAGGAATGCCTGCCAAATTTCAGCCTTCTTAACGGAAGTCGGAGAATTAGTAAGTTGGAAAGTTCAATATGCAGTGGTGTCATACTAAGAAATAAGTACCAAATTTCAGCCTTCTACCTACACGGGAAGTTGGAGAATTAGTGACGTTGGAAAGTTTAATATGGCGGCCGACAGTGGCATCATACCACCGAAATAAGTATGTACATAGGTTTCGGTTAGCGCAGGGAAGCCGCCTACCAAATTTTGTGAAGATGGGGCCATGAATAAGAAAGTTCAATATGGCGGACGTTGTTGACCGTTATGACCGTTACGTGTAGAATTTCAAAATGAAACCTGCTTAACTTTTGTAAGTAAGCTGTAAGGAATGGGCCTGCCAAATTTCAGCCTTCTACCTACACGGGAAGTTGGAGAATTAGTGACGTTTGGAAAATTCAATATGGCGGCCGACAGTGGCGTCATACCACCGAAATAAGTACGTACATCGGTTTTGGTTAGCACAGGGAAGCCACCTAACAAATTTCGTGAAGATGGGGTCAGCCTTCTACCTACACGGGAAGATTGAAAATTGGTGACGTTGGAAAGTTCAATATGGCGGCCGACAGTGGCGTCATACCATCGAAATAAGTATCTACATCGGTTTCGGTTAGCGCAGGGAAGCCGCCTACCAAATTTCGTGAAGATGGGGCCATAAATAAGAAAGTTCAACATGGCGGACGTTGTCGAACGTTATCGACCGTTATGACCGTTACACGTAGAATTTTGAAATGAAACCTGCTTAATTTTTGTAAGTAAGCTGTAAGGAATAAGCCTGCCAAATTTCAGCTTTCTACTTACATGGGAAGTTGGAGAATTAGTGATGAGTCAGTGAGTGAGTCAGTGAGTGAGTCAGTGAGTGAGTGAGTGAGTGAGTGAGTGAGGGCTTTGCCTTCCAAATTTCGTGAAGATGGGGCCATAAATAAGAAAGTTCAACATGGCGGACGTTGTCGAACGTTATCGACCGTTATGACCGTTACGCGTAGAATTTTGAAATGAAACCTGCTTAACTTTTGTAAGTAAGCTGTAAGGAATAAGCCTGCCAAATTTCAGCTTTCTACCTACATGGGAAGTTGGAGAATTAGTGATGAGTCAGTGAGTGAGTGAGTGAGTGAGTGAGTGAGGGCTTTGCCTTTATTATTATAGATAAACATATTTTGCTCCATTTCATCTTAAAAATGATATCGTCATCATATGTAAATATGCGTTTTATAAAGTGGCGCAGGTTGTGCAATATTATAACTTTATCGCAAGTTTACAGTGAGATGAAACTGTTTCTGAACCGCGAGGAAATGCTCTGAAGCATTTGCTGTATGACAGCAGTTCAATAGACAGCATGGCTGAGGCAGCGTATGCTTGATGCTGTATACCGATAATGCACTTTCCAATCAGCTGCTTTAGAGCTGTGATTCCCCACTCAGATACAGTGATAATAATACTCCGAGTAGTGCAGTGAGAGTAATATGGAAAAAGATGATCTGCTGTGGCAACCCCTAACGGGAGCAGCTGAAAGAAGAAAAAGAAGGTGCAGTCGGAGTAACAACAATAAAGCAGATATGGTATTTAGAATAGTTTGACCATTTTGTGGACCATTATATTGTTACAGGTTAATTACAATAAGATGCATTAAAATAATAAACAATATGCAGTTAATTTCAGTGTATTTATAAAGCCGCATCAGGGATGCGGAACTAAAAAAGAAAGGGAATTGGAACAGTAGAATTGCTTTGATGCTGGATTCCGCCAGTTTGCAAAACCGAGTGGAGAACTTGCATACGCCATGCATTTAGCTACTGTGAAAATGTATGTGGCTTTACGCCAAGTTTAGGTTTTATACATCGCAATTTGTGCATGGAAATGGGCATATGCAACATTTTTGTGCGTACGCACCATTTATACATGAGGCCCCTGGTCCCAGCTTGAGCACCCTTAGGGTTGCCTGGGATTTGTAAAACATAATAACAGCCCTGTTGGAGTCCTTGGGTGTTGACAGGGTGACGTGCTCCTGTCACGTGATCTTGTGACGCCAGTAGTACTCCTAAAAGGAGGCATCTCCCTTACTTCTGGGTGAGGGTAGAGAGATGGAGGCCAACACTTGATAAGGAGTGGAAGGAGATGGAGACTTATTATTATATTATACATACAGTAGTTTGACTGTCTTTAAAATGCCTTTGAAGGTATTATTGTTTAACAAAACTCTTTTATTTTAACCTAAATCTTTGTCCATGGAAGTTATGTCTGGGGTTTGGGGCTCAATGACGCCCCCTAATGTCCTCAGAAGATAAAGGTGAACAAATTTACGACATGTTTTATTCCCGGGCTATAACTATTTTGAATTCTGTTGCTGCTAAGCACACAATTCTAAATTATTATTTTATTTACTGTTAAAGGTAATTGAACTTCTTTGTGCAATCTTAAATGTGTGAGCACTTATAATAACACTGGGTTTTCAAATGTTGTCTCTTGGCTTATTTTCTTGTATCTGTGTAACAATGCCTTATATTTTTGTACTATCCTGCTGTCAACAATTTTCCATCTAGGATAACAAAGTCTAACTGCCTACGTATTTTTGCTGCAATAGCACCATCTGCTGCTGCTGCTGCTGCAGTGCCAGATACATTTTCTGCATATATACTCCATTTTCATATCCCCAAAACTATTAAACTGATAATGAAGAATAAAGAAACACTACAAACATGCCCTAAAGAAACCCTTTTTGAATTAAAATAGATTCTTTCTTTCTTAATGACAAGTTTCTGTCAATTTTTTTCCTGACAGCTTCTTTGTACATCTGGAGCATTTGGAAAGATTTGTTGGTTAGAGGTTTACTGCAGCAACAAAGACAGAGTAAATTCCTCAGAAGCTGTAGAGTTCTTATTTTGTTTCACATGCTACTGGCATGTAAATATGCAATTTTGAATCACTGCATGCTTTCAGGCCACTAAGAGATAACGATAATGTTACTTTGTGGCATCCTTCACAATGTCAAAAAAGTAACAGTTAGTTATTTGCAGCTTACCTCAAAAATCATGTAAATCATTAAAACATGTACTGTAATATATTATTGGCTTTAACATTAATTCCTTGAAAGAATAAATATATTGTAAACAAATTTGTCTGATGAATATATTTTGTGAAAGGCTTTTATATTTTCTGGCTAGTGGACTCCATTAAGTTATTTATAATGCCCAAATTTATTTTCTCAGGAGGCAGACATTTATTGTCCCATAAAGATATCAGGATCCATTCAATACATTTTAAAAGGTTGTCATACATTACCTGCCAACTTTCATAAAACCATATAATATTTTCAGGAGGATGTAAAACATATGATCCATATACTCCAGTAACATATTATGATTTGCCTGAACAAAAACAGTTAATAGATAGCAAAAAAACTGTTTAAGACTAACATGAAATGAGTTTTTAATATTTATATATACAAGCAATGTAGCCTTTTTAGAAGACCATTTATTACACAACACTCTAAAAGATGATATAATTCAAAGTATACTGTGACACTGTGCATTAATTGGATGGACAGTTTGCTTGATTTGCATACTCTTATTAGGCAAACAGGAATTATGGGTAAATGTTTATTATATTTTGATTTCATATAACATATTATTAGGCTATTTAGTTTACAAGTTGTGTGGGATACATAGTAAGATTATGGTTATAGACACCACCACTGTAAGTTGTCTATTAGGTGTCAGGTTAAATAGAAAGTTACTCACAGATAAATTGTTTTGTTGTAAAAAAGAAGTTCTTTTTCATTTCTGTGACACAGATTAGGTAATTTTAGATAGAGTGAACATATTTTTCTTTTTCCCCAAGACCTACAATCCAGCTGGGAATTTTAAAAATACTAAAATGTCTGGAATTGGTAGATGTTTTCATGTTGATATTTTCTTTATACTGTTGATGTGTGTAATGCATACATTTGTCATGCTTTGACTTTTCTCTGTTGGTCCCTCCTTCTGTGACAAATAAGGGTGTAAGTGATATAGAAGCCCACAGCAGCTCCGCAGATCACAAAACTGTAGCAAACATATAGAGCTTGTCATCTAAATTAACTAACTGTTTTCTGACTATCTTACACTTGTTCGATTAAGCAACCATTGGTCAAACTGCTTGCATACATAGGAAGAATCTCACCATAGCAACAGTTACACAGATACTGCAGCATATGGCACCTGAATACGGTTTAAAATGCCCAAAAGCAAATGTAATTTTGTATAAATGTTCAGAAAAAATTCCCATGTTCTGGTGTCAGTTTTACGGAAGCTATGAACCACACAGTGACAAAAATTATGGGATTACCCTTATCTGGTATGTACGTGAAAATATCTTGTATTTACAGGATACTTTCGCATATGTACGAGATGTTTTTGCGTATGTACGGGGTACTTTTACGTATGTACAAGATGTTTTCACGTTCGTATAAGATATGTGTTTTTTCTTTTTCCCAATACTGTAAACACAATGATGTGGTAAGTTAGCCAATTAGTAAACCAAATGTATCTACATTTGGGCTAAGCAAGTATTACCTGGAATTTAACTTAGGGATCCATCTTCTCAAAAACGTGACAATAAAAATCTGCCACAACATTATTTACAGCTCTCTGCTGTACCTTTAAATATCGCAGTTCATTTTGCGCAGTGCTACCAATGACCCAGTTTGCCAGTGAATTTGACTAGGATATTCAAGTTTGGCTTTTTAACAAGGATACATTTCTTGTCTGAAAATGGTGGTAATTAAAGTGGCTTGATTTAGATTTAACTTTTTAGATGCATGTTAAATTCCACAGTTCATTGGTATAGATAAGCGAGGTTTACCAGAGAATTAAATTAGTGAACCCACATTGAACTGGGTAAACTTCACATGCACTCAACATGTGAGATATGAATTCCTTTCGTAACTTCTGTAAAATAAGAAGTTGCAGGATAGTAAGTAGATGGCTAACTAATGTAATTTCCTTTCACTATAAATTAGTGCAGTGGTTAGCACTGCTGATTCATGGATCCAACAATCTGTGCTTAAATACATAGCCTGCTTTTATAATTTTGCCAATATCCATTTCTGTGGAATGTAACTATGTGAGGAAAACATCAAACTGTTTAGTGATATGTCCTGTTTCCAGAAAATGATGTACAGTAGCACATGATTATATTTGGTGCTAATCTGAATGTATGCGGCACACATGCAGTATTGGTCGGTGCGACCTTAAAGTACCTGATGCGCAGGCTATGGTAAGTGGTGGGCACAAGATATATACATGGTGAGCATGAGATAGTAAGTTGTACACAACAAATTGTTTCCCAGGAAGAAAAAAAAATACAATATATCTCCTCAGTAGCTCCGTACAAGTGTGCAGACAAATACCTGTAAATATAAAGCATGTACCTAAACCCCTACCCTCCCACAAGCCTAATCCTAACCATAGTGCAACAGGGTATGCGATCGGAAAGTCTTTCTCCTGTGGGATGACTGGGATCTTTTCCGGTATAAGGAGTGGCATTGCATATGTACTTTGTCTGCATGCCTGTATCGATAAAACACAGGAAGCTCTGCCGTCTACTTGTGACTTTACGCTATAGGAAGATAAGTAAATAAATATAGGTAATGTGGCTTTTAAATAACTAACATATAAATGTTTTTCATATAAAGACCATCACAAAACATAATCAAAAACAGAACTTTGCATGATACCTTGGAGAGCTCGAGCATGCCCTTCTGTTTCGTTGAAGGACATGCATGTGTCAGTTTCACTAGCAGGATGATGCCCGACATGTTGCTGCATCCAAATGGTGCCATCTTTCACCTTTAGGCCTGGTGCAGCTATGTTGTTTTTATGTGTGATTGGACATTTCTTGCATGGAGGGCTTCTGTTCTCTTTCTCCTATGTAGATCACTCATCCTCATTTGATTTCACCTCAGTTATAACACATGTTTATTTGAAAAAAGCAGTGTCAGATCGGGGGAAGCTTGAACATGACTGAGAGAATAAAAAATAAAATAAAAAAAAAGTTAACCTTTACAAGTACAGTGGAACCTCGGTTCACGACCATAATTCGTTCCAAAACTCTGGTCGTAAACCGATTTGGTCGTGAACCGAAGCAATTTCCACCATAGGATTGTATATAAATGCAATTAATCCATTCCAGACCATATGAACTGCATATAAATATATATTTTTTTTAGTTTTTAAGCACAAATATAGTTAATTATACCATAGAATGCACAGCGTAATAGTAAACTAAGTGTAAAAACGCTGAATAACACAGAAAACCTTGAACAACAGAGAAAACTAACACTGCAATAATTAGTTGTGCTATAGTGCAAGGAACCGCTCGCTAAAAACACTTTTTTTAATGAGTTTTAAGCACAAAGAAAATAATGAACATTTGAAAAATCCGTAATTTAATAAACCACCAAGAAAAGTAACATTGCCACAATACACGCTATGAACCGATCGCCGTAAACAGAACTTAAAACAAAAACAAGCCTTTTCTACCTTATGTGTCCAGCCCTCCCTCTCTTGCTCGCTCGCTCGCTCTTTCTTTCGTGTGTGCGTGTGTTTCTCTTTCGCGAGCCTAGAGCGCCTGTGTGTGTCTCTCTCTAGCACGCTCCTGTGTGTGTGCCTCTCTCTAGCACGCGCCTGTGTGTGTGTGTCTCTCTCTTGCACGCGCCTGTGTGTGTGTGCCTCTCTCTTGTGCGCCTGTGTGTGTGTGCACCTCTCTCTCTCGTGTGCGTGTGTGTGTGTGTGTGTGTGTGTGTGTGCGCCTCTCTCTCGCGCGCCTGTTTGTGTGTGTCTCTCTGTCTCCCGCGTGTGTGTGTGTGCGTGTGTCACGCTCTCTCTCTCTCTTGCTCGCTGTACAGGAAATGTATAGGGAGAGACTGAACATGTACAAACCAAAAGGGAAACTGGCTTGTTCGTATACTGAGTGTGTGGTCATGAACCAAGGCAAAAGTTTGGCAAACATTTTGGTCGTTACCCGTTTTGTACGTTTACCGAAATGTTCGTGAACCGAGGTTCCACTATACCATAAATTTACACTGGCTGTAACAGACTCAAATCAAACATATGTTTTTATTCCATAATAGTAACAATAAGAGCAGTTCACTACTCAAAATGGTAATTCTAGAAAGGGCCCGGATTCAAACCAACAACTTCGTGATCATGAGTCAGCAGTTCTTACCGCTGCACCACCCAAGCAGTCATGCCAGCGTCATACCCTAATCCTATATCTTTTTCTTACTTTTTATACTAGAATAAAAGCGCACTTGTTTTGTTATATATGTACCATTTTTTACATAGTGTTTATTTGATATTTGGATTTCAGTCTTCACACATTATACACTTCATGTCAAAATTTTGTCATTAGTCCTATAACATGAAAAAAGTTTCTGTTTTAGGTATGTGTTCAATATTTCTTGCCTCGCATTTCCTGTCATCCTCCATATACATAGATCACCATAGACACAGATAACGATATATTATATACCTTATACAATTCCAGGCACCTCACACCATAATAAAGAGCCTTTTGCCTGAGTTGAGCTGTGGTGTTTGGTGGATGGGATAGCAGGCTGCTTGTGCTGATTGACACATTTACAAAACAAGAGACGCTAATAGAGAGGTGCGAAGGAATTTAAGGTTTTTCATAGGCTTCAGGGATTTTAGTGTTAGTATACTGCTCCCTGTAAGCTTCATTGGTGTGTCAGGCTGGGTAGCTTAAAGCTTTTGCTTTACATTTAAAATGAAGTTTGACATAGTTTGAGAATTCAGAAATAATTTTTAAGGTCAAATTTTGTGAACTGTAGAATCCTTCAAATAAGTACTAGTAAAAACACTCTCCTCCTTTATACCTACAATCAATATTCTTTGCTTCTATCTCAGCACATGTGCAGCAGACAATGAAAATTAATTTCCTGTATAACCTGACAGAAAGGACTGGAAAATGTAATCCATTTGACAGTGGATATAATTAAGCCAAAATGTTGATTGAAATTCAGAAAAAACTAAAAAACATGATAGTGCAGGGGCCAATTAGGTATATTTTAGCTTTGTAAACAGATGGATAGAGAGTACTAAGATCATAATAATGAATCTGCTCCTCAGACAAACAACAACAGAAACAAAGCAATGGTGAAAGTAAAGCACAGTGTTGTCTCTGTTGTTTGCTGGATTAAAAGCAGATATCTGATGAGAAGAAGCCAACAACAGGAAGTCAGTGAGATGTTGAAAGCATAGAGAGGTCTCCCAGTGAACCTGCTGATCTTGTAAAGTACCAAAGTTACTGCAAACAGAATGATAAAGATGAACTTAGTACTTAATGTAAGTTCAATTTGTTCTCTGCCTATTGAGGGAACATTTGTATGTTATATGCCCTGCAGTATGTACAATTTTGGCTTCCTGGCCAACAATACAAACAGCTTCACTGCCAAAATTGCATAGTTAACTTAGAGTTGCATGTTCTGGTGGACCACATTGGGAATTTGATAACAATTAGGCAAACCAAAAGTTGGATTAACTTGGTTTAATGATTTTTGATTTGGCTTCAGTCTCTCCCGGTACCACTGCAGTCAGTGCATGGGCAAAATCAGCAGGAACAATTTAGCCAAAGAGCGAATAGCTGACAGTGAGATGGGTGTCTAAGAATTTAAATTTTTGTCCTTTGTAACTTTGATTACCAATTCGGACCCAGAACAGATTCTCAGTGCTCAGCAGCACGCCTGTTCAGGCAGAGAACAACAAAGTGCTCATAATTGGTGATTCCATAGTGAGGAATGTTAGAATTCCAAATTATGTTAATCCAGCAGTTAAAATTTAATTCCTCCCAGAGTCGAATGTATCTTCTATAAAGATACATTGACCATCTGGCCGACAATGAAGTGTTTACCTTATTGTTGCATGTTGGTAGTAATGAAATTTATTTGTAGCAATCTGAAGAATTAATTAGGAACTTCATACCTTTATGCAGCAAACCTAAAAGAAAATGTTAGAATATAATTGTGTCTGATCCGTTACTTGTTATTTATAGCCAATTGTATTCCCTTCACTGGTGGTTAGAAATCTAGTGTGCAAAAATAAGCATAGCCTTTATGAACAATTGGAACGTTTTTTGGGAGGGGCCTGATTTTTTCAAGACAGATGGTGTTTGTCCTAACAAAAGGGAATCTTTTGTTTTATCCCAAAATATAGTAGCAAAACTGCCTGGCTGACTGATCAGAGCACAATCCAGATGCAGATCTTAAATTGTAGGCTGCTATTTATCCGACCTGTTACTATCCTGTAGCTTATACTCATCAAAATACCTTTTGTGGGTCATCTTATAAATTTATTATTGAAGCAAAATTTAAATCACTTAATAACCAAAAGGTATAATTAGACCAAGACTTAAAATCAGATCCTCCACAAGGGGTACCTGTATTAGTGATTTATTTCAAATTAAACAATTAATATAACACCAGTACAGAAACATTGTTGTATTTTTAAATGCTGCTTACTAAAAATTTTCTCTATTGGAAGTAAAGCTGCCTTGGTAAATTATGTTACATTAAGTACAGAATCTGATTGGTTTATTCTCACTGTAACTTGGCTTAGCATATCTGACTGCCAAGGCATCACCAAATGGATTCCAGCATGATTGTAGTACAATCTACAGAACACCAAACCCATATTCAACATTCATGACTGAATTTGGTAGCCTTTTATTCGATTTAGCCATTAATTATGATCAGGAAGTGTTGATGGTGGATTTTAATATACTGTAAACTGTATGTTAATGTGGAAACTGACTCTTTCAGCAAATGTTTTACTTATTTGTTAAATTCAGTAGGGTATTTTCCATATTGTCATAACCATATGTACACATTTGAGATTCAAAATTTAAATATTACACCTTTACATGAAATTATTTTTGATCTTTACTTAATTACGTTTGACTTGGTTCTGCCCTTACCAGTATACTTACAGATTATAACAAGAATAATACAACATCTAGATAAACATTTTGCAACAAAATTTGTGGATATTTTGAAAAAATCAGGCATACTTGTTGAAATTATATTGGGTCGACTAATAAAAACCATATTAAACCAAGACTTTAAAGATGCTTTGGAAACAGTACCTAACATCAAAACAAAATGGATAAAAGCGCTGGTTTAATGAGAATACATGAGCTTTTAATTTAGAATATCAAAAAGTGGAGCTTAATTGGAGAACAGCAACAGTGCAGGTCTTTTGAATTGCATAGACAAGAAGTGTTAAAAAGTATAAGACAGCTCACTTTGTAGCCCAGCTTGGACTACTTTTCTAGATTAACAGATAATGGATGTAATAATCCTTGGGGACTGTTTAGAACAGTGGCTAATCTAACAAATGGGAATTCTAACCTAATTCTAACCTACAAAGCAAATTACCTACATACATTAGCTGTGTAGATTTTTTTACCAAAGAAATTAACAATTTAAGATCCCAGACTTCAGCATCATCTCACAAATTTAGTATTGGTTTAGCAAAATCCATCTGGTCTTGTTTAGTAATTTTAATTTGGTAACTGAACAAGAAGTCCTGTTCATAATGACCTAAAAGTGTTAGTTATCAGGACATTATTTTAAAAACTTTAGCCATATATACATAATAATTATAGACTATGGACAATGGCTGGCAGCTTATCACAGCCAATACCCCCAAGCCGCCAGGTGGAGCCCTCCCTGCAATGTGGAGATGTCCTGAATTTCAGCAGAGCATCATGGACCTTGGAGTTTCCCTTCACAGCCCTGCTGGATACTGTGGGGGCCACCAGAGGATGCTGCAGGGAGGCTCAAGGGCTCGTATGTTCAGTATAGCCCGTAAGTATTTCACAGTCATGAGAACAGAAGAAATAAAGTACTTCCGGGCTGAAGAAAAAGAGGAGTTTTCACCTGACCCAGAAGTGCTGGGTAATCACATCGACTGAGGGATCAGAAGCACTTCCGGGTCAAGGACTATAAAGGACTGTGAGAAATCCCAGGCAGTTGAGCTGAGTTGGGAGGAAGGGTGACAACACATCTGGGGTGGAGGACTGGATTATTAATTATTGGATTTTGTATTGTGTATGAGTATTGTGGAGTGGAGGGAGCTTTGTGCACTTTATTATTATAACAAAATTCTAATATTTATTATTATAATAAAAAGTCCAGAATGTGAACTTTTATCTGGTGTCTGACATCTGGTCTGAGGGTTCAAGGGGACGACAGCGCTCCCTATCTGTCACAAGACCCATTTCAAATTTACCCTTTCTCTCTAAAATACTTAAACAAGTAATTGCCACACAGCTTCTATCTCACCTTACAAATCATAATTTATTTAAAAAATTCCAGCCTGGCTTTTGAACTGGTCATAGAACAGAAACAGCATTAACACATCTTATAAATGATATTCTGATATTGTCTGATAATAAAAAAACAATGCACAGCAATTATGCTGTTAGATTTAAATGCAGCTTTTGGCACCACTAATCATTCTATTTTATTACATAGACTCAAAAATTTCAATGGGCTGAAAAGCATGGCTCCTGCCTTGTTTAGTTCTTATATATCAAGTTGTTACCAGTATGTACAGAAATGTGCGGACAGTTTTCCATCATTGTACTCAAAAGTTAAAAATTGTGTTCCATAGGGCTCAGTACAAGGACCTTTACTGTTTTCACTTTTCATGCTTCCATTGGGAATTAGAAAATACAACATTAATTTTCACTCATATGCATATGACACCCAATTACATCTTTCTTTTGGACCAAATGACATTTTTCCAGTGCTATCCTTAATTAGGTTCTGTGAGTTAAAGAAGTTAATAGATTGGAACTATTTGTCTCTGAATACAGAAAAAAGCAGAAATATTAGGTGGCTGACTGAGTTGCTCATTCTTTAATTCAGATGCAATCAACATTAATTTTACTTAATCAGCAGAAAACATAGGTGTTATTTGTGAAACTAGCATATCGTTTAAAACTCCATTAGAAAACTCTCTATAACATTTTTTTCTATCTTAAAAATTTTGTACATTTTCTGCCTCACTCCACTGCCTGTGCAACGCTGCCACAGAGAGCTTAAACAACTCGGCACATCCACATAAAAAACAACAAGGGATGAGCAAGCTTTCTTGAAGGCTTTTACTGGATGTACCTCGTTGTAAACTGAAATATATACAAAAGAAACATACAGGCATTTACAGGTGTACAATCAAAGACAATAAAGAATGATTTACAAAGCAATACATAGCAGTGTACGTTAAACAATAAAGCTTTAAAAAACACAAGGAGAGTGATTTCCACGGTTGGATCAAGACAGAGAGAAGCATGTAGACAGAGGTTCAAATTGATATATACCACAACTAACCAGACCTACTGGTTAATATACCTTAAAGATATGCTTCGTACGTGACTGAAACAAGATAAATGGGGTGCCTACGTGAGGCACATAGGGTGTATTGTATTCAAATGTTTATTATGGGACCTACATGCTTTACGTGAGTTTCATAGACTTTTACTGTATAGCATCACTGTGAGTGTGGGACGTGACTGACTGGTGTGTTAATAAATGACAAGATGAAGGGGGAGCTCAACAAATAACAGCTAACAAGACATGGGGTAGAACAGTACATATTCTAAATATGTAAGAAACTTGAAATTAATTTGTACATTTAACTTTAGTAGGACTGAGGACTGCAATTTATTATTCACCGTTCAAGTTGTTCTTAATGCAGCTTTCAGTTAATTCAAAATGCTGCTACAAGAATTATTACATGAACTAGGAACTGCAAACACACAACTCGAGTCCTCAAGTCCCTCCACTGGCTTCCAGTGTAGCTTAGGGCTGATTTCAAAATACTTCTTTTACGTTATAAAGCCTTAAATGGTCAAGGCACTGCTTATATCTGAGTTTGTCATTACTTACAAACCAGAGCACACATTGAGATGTCAAAATGTCATCTTATTTAAGATTTCCAGGATTAATAAAATAACAGTAGGTGGTCAAACTTTTAGTTATAGGGCCCAGAAGCTATGGAACGATCTGCCTACCAATATAAAAGATGCCCATTCAGGGTCCAGCTGAAGACTTGCTACTTCAGTCTAGCATACCCTGACTAGAGTTGCTGATTAGTTGTGCATACTGCATTTTGGTTTGTTAGTCATTTGTACAGAAATATAAGTGTCACAATATTTTTAAACCATTACTAGTCCTTCTCATTTCTGTTTCTATTTTCGGTATATGGATGTGGCATTGCTGTACTGCCAGGCTGCTCTACTGCATATGGAACAGTCATCTTGTGTAAAGGAGCATTGGAATAACTGAATGGACAGATTCTCTGATTAGATTGGCTGGCCAGCAACAGTTTACTATTAGAAAACCCAGGAGTGGGTAGGCATCTAGTTGGCCAAGGTCTA
Organism: Polypterus senegalus; assembly: GCF_016835505.1. Lineage (NCBI taxonomy): Eukaryota > Metazoa > Chordata > Cladistia > Polypteriformes > Polypteridae > Polypterus > Polypterus senegalus. The sequence continues at coordinate 102,327,214 of NC_053166.1, forward strand.
CAGGGCTTTTGACTTTTTCTTTAACAAGTTTAATGTCCACCATTTTCAACTGGTCATAATTCATCAAGTAATTAATGGACTGGCTATTGTTGGATTACATTTATGTTTCATCAGTTTCTACTTTGTTTTCCATCTGTGTCAACAAATCTGAATTTTTAGAACAATAGAACAATCTAGATGAGAACTGCACAATCAGCCCAACAAAGCTCACCACTCCCAAGCAAGTCTAGTTTTGAAAGTCTTAAGTTTTACTGTCTACCACACTACTTGACAGCCTATTCAATGTGTCTGTGGTTCTCTGTGTAAAGAAAAACTTCCTAATGTTTGTGCGAAAATTACAGTTAAGTTTCTATTTACAGTTAAGTTTCTATTTGCGTCCCTGTGTTCTTGATAAACTCATTTTAAAGTAACATTCTCAATCCACTGTACTAATTCCCTTCATAATTTTAAACACGTCAATCATGTTTCTTCTTAATCTTCTTTTGCTTAAACTGAAAAGGCCCAGCTCTTTTGATCGTCCCTCATAATTCATTCCTGTAGCCCTGGAATCAGCCATGTCATTCTTCTCTGGACTTTTTCCTATGCTGTTATGTCCATTTTGTAGCTTGGACAGCAAAAGTGCACACAGTACTCCAGGTGAGGCCTCAGCAGTGTGTAGTAAAGCTTGACTATAACCTATGTGGACTTTTGTTCTACACACCATGCTATATTAGCTGACGTTCTGTTAGGCCTTCTTAATTACTTCTGAACACCATCTAGCAGTTGACAGTGTCGATTCCACTAGGTCTCCTAAATACTAAAGGTGTACTTTTGATTTTCAGAGTTCCCATTGTGTATTTAAATTTAACATTTTTTGCTTCTTGCATGTAATACTTTACTTTGCCACAAATCTACCCAAGCCTGTATGCTGTCCAAGTCCATCTGTAATGATTCAATGGATTCTTCCCAATCTACTTAGTTTGGCATCTTCTGCAAAGTTAACCAGCTTGTTACTGATATTCCTACCCAAATAACTCATACATATTTAAAATAGCATCTTTAGCACTGACCCTTGTGGAACACCACTCTTCTGATAAAGTTCCTCACACCATAACACTCTGCTTCATGTGTCTAAGCCAATTTTGCACCAATCTAGAAACAACATCCTGCTTGGATCTGGCTGATCACCCTTTTTATGTAATGGGACAATATTTGCCATTTTCCAGTCCTTCGGAATTTTCCTAGTATGCAATGACATCTCCAACTATGCATCAAGGGTTCATATATGTACCTGCTAACCTCCTTAAGAACCCAAGGATAAAAATTTTTTGGTCCTGGAAATCTGCTTGATTTCTGCCTATTTAATCTAAGCAAGACTTTTCCCTCTACAATTTCCAAAACACTTAGTACCTCCTTAGTTGTCCCTGTTACCACTGTGAGGTTATCTAATTCATCAGAATTGATGTCCTCAGAAAAATGTGAGGTTAGAGCATCTGGTATTCCACTGTCTGTATTTTTAATCTCCCTTTTCTATTCCTGTTGCACTTCAACGCATCTTTGACTGTTCTTTTACTACTAAAATACTGAAAGAATCTCTTTGGGTCAACTTTCACCTAATCTGCTATATTCCTCTTTAACTGTGTGGAGACTGGCCCGAACACAGACACCCACAACACGTTTATTTACACTATTTACAAAGTTCAAGTGCCACACAAACCCCACAAGTCCCCAAAGTCCTGGCCACAACTCAAATGCCTTTCTCTTCAGGCCACCTCCTGGTCTCTCCTCATTCCACTCCCGACTTTTGCCATCGTATGAAGGGAGGCGGCCCCTTTTATACACACCCGGATGTGCTCCAGGTACTTCCCGGTAATCTCCCACCGACACACCCCAGTGCTGGCTGCGTACCCAGAAGCACTCCGGGTGTCCCCAGTCTCCTTCCCCCCAGCATTTCTGGGTGTGGTGGAAGTGCCGAGGTCCAGGGCTCCAAAGGCGCAGGGGCGCCCCTGGCGTTGACCACGGGACCCTACAGGGTTGAGCTTCTATGCTCTGTACCCGTGGCCCCCAAAGGAACCAGGGCGGTCTGAGGAAGGCGTAAGCCCTTCTTCGGTCTTCCCAGGCATCCCGACCGGGTTGCCACCCCAGCCATCTCCGACAACTGCTTTTTTGTTTCCCTAATATCCTTCTTAATTGTTTCTTTTATGTGTTCATACTCCATATAAGTCACATCAAGGTTATTAATCTTATACACCGTATGCAGCTCTTTTTTCCTTTGCAGTTTCTTTTTCTACTCTTTATTAACCCACTGTGAGCTTTTTTAAACTTCCTACTAATTTCAAATTTAGGTATCCACCTATCCAGCAATATATGTAAGACGTTTTTAAACCTGTTATACTCCTCCTCAACTGTCTCCACATTTCAAAGTTTATCCCAGTCCATTCTCCTGAGACTTTGCCACATTTGCTCAAAATCTGCCCTACCAAAATTAAACGTAACAGTTTTAGCCTTTATGTGTGTTTAGTATTTATATGTGTACCAGTTCAGTATTTAGTAATTAGTACAATATATACCTGTGTTGTAACTGAGAATTGCTCATTGGTCTCCGCCTACACTCAAAGACAAAAAATAAGTTGTATTGTATTGCATTGTATCACACACATCCTAGTAGTACAATCTGATGGAATTTATTTACCAACCAAATAAAGCAATCCATTGATTTATCATATGCACTTGGAAAAACTGAAATGCTTCACATGCTTTCTTCCAAATCACTCAAAACCAAGCTTAAATTTGGTTTACAGTTTTTCCAATTTGCACATAAACTTTTGATACATGACGAAAGCAGGCAAACTGAAAAGCTGAAATATCAACTCTCAGATAGCTGTCTAGAAAAAGCCAACAATTTCTGACCAAACAAGGGTTCAAGGCATGTTGAATGTGCAAAATCAATGTAAAAATCATTGATGTGAAAAACATTAACCGTTGAACATGTATTTGAATATTTTTTTCTGGCTTCTGAGGTAGTGATCTGAAATATCAACACAAAAAGATTTTGGAAGCATGCAGTTATGTCAGTACACTATACACAAAGATGCTATGCTCATATAGTATTAAGAATTTCTACATCTTGTTTTTTTTTACAATTAAACATAATCTCTCCTCTAAATTAAAAACTCTGCATCTTTTACTCTCATACCATTAAATTTTTGTTTTCTTTTGTCATCATGTGCCACATGTGATAGTATTCTGAATAAGGATAAGAGCCTGATTTTTAGCCAAACTGAAAAAATGATGGAAATAAATTCTATTGGCCTGAAAGACAATGGCTTTGGAAATGGCACTCAATTTCATTGTTAGGAACTTTAATGAATTGATGAACTGGATCACAAAATTAAAGTCTATGAAGCACATTCATTTTTTTTGCTGAGAGATAACTTGAGGATTCATAAAATTTTCAGTCAGGTATTTCATTAAAAGTACCCATTGTAACCTTTTGAATTATGATCTATGAATCTGTATCCTTGATATTTAAAGCCACGGTACTTGACAAAGAGCAGACATACATAGTATTCATCTGCCTAAAAAGAAACTTTACTGTATACATGCAGTAAATGTAATTTGGCAAGTGAATTCCTATTTCATGCAGGCTTTCAAAATTTTTGTAAATATATTTCTCACGAATTTTCCCAGTCTTTAGGATTTATTTAAAGAAATTGAAGAAGATTGATGTTCTTTCACCCATTTGCAATTTTAGATATACAAATTATGCGGTCATAATGGTGTGAATTGACTGGCTTTGAAAATGTATTCACTGTGTAGGAAAATGGCTTTAAAATACAATGCAATACAAAATATTTTTGTATAGCAGTCTTGACTGAGTGTAGCAGCAGAGCTGACCTGGCAGATACTGTATAAGTTTAGATTTTACCAATTACTAAATACAGAATTAGTACATATAAAGATGCAAATTTGTTAAAACACAAATAAACCAGACAAAATCAAAGACAGTCTGACACAGTTACAGTCCTGGAGACCTCACCCAACAAGTCGCCACCTGGGCATTCTGTAGTGCAGTTTGTGCTGGGCAATGAAACATTTTCATAAACTACAGTGGTGTGAAAAACTATTTGCTCCCTTCCTGATTTCTTATTCTTTTGCATGTTTGTCACACAAAATGTTTCTGATCATCAAACACATTTAACCATTAGTCAAATATAACACAAGTAAACACAAAATGCAGTTTTTAAATGATGGTTTTATTATTTGGGGAGAAAAAAAATCCAAACCTACATGGCCCTGTGTGAAAAAGTAATTGCCCCCTTGTTAAAAAATAACCTAACTGTGGGTTATCACACCTGAGTTCAATGTCCGTAGCCACCCCCAGGCCTGATTACTGCCATACCTGTTTCAATCAAGAAATCACTTAAATAGGAGCTGCCTGACACAGAGAAGTAGACCAAAAGCACCTCAAAAGCTAGACATCGTGCCAAGATCCCAAGAAATTCAGGAACAAATGAGAACAGAAGTAATTGAGATCTATCAGTCTGGTAAAGGTTATAAAGCCATTTCTAAAGCTTTGGGACTCCAGCAAACCACAGTGAGAGCCATTATCCACAAATGGCAAAAACATGTAACAGTGGTAAACCTTCCCAGGAGTGGCCGGCCGACCAAAATTACCCCAAGAGCGCAGAGACGACTCATCCGAGAGGTCACAAAAGACCCCAGGACAACGTCTAAAGAACTGCAGGCCTCACTTGCCTCAATTAAGGTCAGTGTTCACGACTCCACCATAAGAAAGAGACTGGGCAAAAACGGCCTGCATGGCAGATTTTCAAGACGCAAACCACTGTTAAGCAAAAAGAGGGCTCGTCTCAATTGTGCTAAGAAACATCTCAATGATTGCCAAGACTTTTGGGAAAATACCTTGTGGACTGATGAGACAAAGTTGAACTTTTTGGAAGGCAAATGTCCCGTTACATCTGGCGTAAAAGGAACACAGCCTTTCAGAAAAAGAACATCATACCAACAGTAAAATATGGTGGTGGTAGTGTGATGGTCTGGGGTTGTTTTACTGCTTCAGGACCTGGAAGGCTTGCTGTGATAGATGGAACCATGAATTATACTGTCTACCAAAAAATCCTGAAGGAGAATGTCCGGCCATCTGTTCGTCAACTCAAGCTGAAGCGATCTTGGGTGCTGCAACAGGACAATGACCCAAAACACACCAGCAAATCCACCTCTGAATGGCTGAAGAAAAACAAAATGAAGACTTTGGAGTGGCCTAGTCAAAGTCCTGACCTGAATCCAATTGAGATGCTATGGCATGACCATAAAAAGGCGGTTCATGCTAGAAAACCCTCAAATAAAGCTGAATTACAACAATTCTGCAAAGATGAGTGGGCCAAAATTCCTCCAGAGCGCTGTAAAAGACTCATTGCAAGTTATCGCAAACGCTTGATTGCAGTTATTGATGCTAAGGGTGGCCCAACCAGTTATTAGGTTCAGGGGGCAATTACTTTTTCACACAAGGCCATGTAAGTTTGGATTTTTTTCTCCTAAATAATAAAACCATCATTTAAAACTGCATTTTGTGTTTACTTGTGTTATATTTGACTAATGGTTAAATGTGTTTGATAATCAGAAACATTTTGTGTGACAAACATGCAAAAGAATAAGAAATCAGGAAGGGGGCAAATAGTTTTTCACACCACTGTATGTTCATATTAGGTGGCACGGTGGCGCAGTGGTCGCACTGCTGCCTTGCAGTTAGGAGACCCGGGTTCACTTCCCGGGTCCTCCCTGCGTGGAGTTTGCATGTTCTCCCCGTGTCTGCGTGGGTTTCCTCCCACAGTCCAAAGACATGCGGGTTAGGTGGATTGGCGATTGTAAATTGGCCCTAGTGTGTGCTTGGTGTGTGGGTTTGTTTGTGTGTGTCCTGTGGTGGGTTGGCACCCTGCCCGGGATTGGTTCCTGCCTTGTGCCCTGTGTTGGCTGGGATTGGCTCCAGCAGACCCCCGTGACCCTGTGTTCGGATTCAGCGTGCTGGAAAATGGATGGATGGATGGATGTTCATATTATTAGTTTTCACATTCAATTTAGAATGTGTGTGCAGTTTAAAACAAAATGGGATCTCAAATACCAATTGCAATCCATACATTCCACAATAGCTTCTAGAAGTTGATTACAGTAAGTAGAAAAAGCTGCATTGTCATTCACAGCAGTGGCTAAGAAGTGAATGACAGCTTGTGTAACAGTAATCACGCATATACTTTAGAAATAGAAACCCCCTAATAATTTTACGGTTATGGACACTTGTAACCTTTTGAATACTTCGATATGCCAAGCAGTCAAGCTAACAATTAGCTCTACTAAATATTAAAGATTAATTGGCCAAAATACTGCTGAGACTCTGTAGATGAGCTTTTATTTGATGAAGTAACTCCTTGACACTTGAATAGCTTCATTCATTTGAAACAACATGCTAGTAGGCAGAATGTCATAATGTACCGCAGTTTTAATTGTACAACATTATTTGGGCTTTTAAACTAAAATCTACATTCGGAATTAAACCTCTAGACAAATAAAGAAACAACTAATTTACAAATCCAGACATCATTACTATGAACATGGGGAGAAAGCTAATAAGCTTTTAGCTCAACAAATTCACAAGCAAGAAGTGCACAGCGCAATCTCGGTAATCACTAACACGAACGGAGATAAAATCATCGAACACAAAAATATAATGCACACTTTCAGAGACTACTATAAATCCCTATATACTACTGAGTTTAAGGAAGACAATACACAATCTAATGCATTTCTGGATACATTACAGATACCACCAATAGACGCTTCTAGTGTGGAGGAACTTGATAAACCTCTGGCGTTATCAGAATTACTAGAAGCTATAAAGTCACTCCAAGGCGGGAATGCAGCAGGCCCTGATGGTTACCCTGCAGAATTTTACAAGAAATTCTCCGCTCAGCTAGCTCCCCTCCTATTAGCAACATTTACAAAAGCCAGAGATAACCAATCTCTTCCACAAACCTTTCGCCAAGCACTAATCACTGTCTTTCCAAAACAAAATAAGGACTTATTACAATGTGCATCATACAGACCAATTTCACTTCTGAATAACGACGTTAAAATACTCTCTAAAATCATAGCCAGAAGGATGGAGAAAGTGCTCCCCTCGGTAATATCACAAGACCAAACTGGATTTATTAGGGGCCGGCACTTATCTTCAAATCTTCGACGCCTGTTTAATGTAATATACTCACCAACTAAATCAAACACCCCAGAAATATTATTATCATTGGATGCAGAAAAAGCATTCGACGACATGATTGAATGGAAATACCTTTTTACTATATTGGAGAAGTTTGGGTTTGGCCCAACATTTGTGCATGGATTAAATTACTGTATACTAACCCAGAAGCTTCAGTTTGCATCAACAACATTTGCTCAGACTACTTTAAACTAGAACGTGGCACTAGACAAGGATGCCCTTGTCACGCTGCTGTTTGCATTGCCATTGAACCACTGGCAATACATTGTCGAAATACTGATCAGATAAAGGGGATTAGCAGAGAAGGACTGGAACAGAAAATCTCATTATATGCAGATGACATGGTACTGTATATATCAGGACCCAGAAAATTCTGTGCCTGCAGTCTTAGCAGCACTCACAGAATTTCAAAAGATCTCTGGTCTCAGAATTAATCTGAATAAAAGTGTACTCTTTCCAGTGAATTCTCAAGCATATAATATTAGATTAGATACCCTACCTTTTATCATTGCAGAACAGTTTAAATACCTAGGGTAAATATCACAAGTAAACATAAAGCTCTATATCAACAAAATTTCGCGTCTGCATGGAAAAAATTAAACAAGACTTGCATAGATGGTCAACCCTTCATCTCACACTAGCTGGAAGAATTAACACTGTTAAGATGAATATTCTTCCTAAGCTCCTTTTTATTTCAAAACATCCCAATATACATTAATAAATCATTTTTAGCAATTAGATTCAACAATAACCTCATTTATTTGGAATTCAAAACATCCACGCATCAAAGAGCGACCCTACAAAGACAAAAGGCAGAAGCGGCATGGCTCTACCTAACTTCCAGTTTTATTACTGGGCAGCAAATATACAGGCGATAAGAACCTGGACACAAATAGAAGAACATACACAGGCTTGGACCACAATAGAAGTAAAATCCTGCAGTACTTCTTTGTATTCCTTGCTCTGTGCTCCAATAAACACACGTTATCGGCAATATACTAATAACCCAATTGTGCTCCACTCACTTAGAATCTGGAACCAATGTAGAAAGCATTTTAAGACGGAGAAGCTTCTATCTGTGGCACTCCTGCAAGAGAACCACCTCTTTCAACCTTCAACAAACATATGCAGTTTTTAATATCTGGAAAAATTTGGAATTAACTTGCTTAGAGATCTTTATATAGACAACGTCTTTGCATCCTATGAACAATTACATTCCAAATTTAACATTCCAGCTACACATTTCTTTCACTATCTTCAAATCAGGAACTTTGTTAAACAGAACCTTCCAGATTTTCCTCATCTTGCACCCTCATCCATGCTGGAAAAATATTGCTCAATCTCAAGGACTTAGACTCCATCTCTACAATATATAAAATAATTTTACAATCCCTCTCTTTCAAAGATCCAAGAGGACACTGGGAAAAAGATCTCTCAATTAATATATCAGAAAAGGAGTGGAAAGTAGCAATGCAGAGAATTCACTCGAACTCCATATGCGCAAAGCATACAATTATACAACTCAAAATTATATATCGAGCACATCTGTCTCGACTAAAACTCTCCAAAATGTTTCCAGGGCATGATCCAACCTGCGAACGTTGCAACCAAGTCCCAGCCCCAGTAGGTCACATGTTCTGGGCCTGCACCAAATTAACATTATTCTGGACAAAATTTTTAATTACCTTCAGACAGCCTTGGACTCACAATCCCTCCTAACCCATTAACAGCTGTGTTTGGGGTTCTTCCAGAGGGTTTAAAGTGGAGAAAGACAAACAAATTGTGATTGCATTCACTACACTTTGGCACAGACTTATTCTGATAAACTGGAAGAACCCAAACTCTCCTCTTTAAGTCAGTGGGAAACCGATGTGTTATATTATTTGAAATTGGAAAAATCAAATACTCAGTTAGAGGATCCATACAGACTTTTTTCAAAACATGGCAGGATCTAATCAGTAATATTTTAAAATAAGTTCATAAAGCACAGAGAATTTATTAATTTAGGTATGTTTACAAGCCTTAAATTTAATGCCGTTTGGCTTGCTCTCCCTCTCAAGGGTGGGGATCGATCTGTTCTTAACTTAATTTTTCTCCTTGTAAAAACTTGATTGTTTTGTATGGATTGTAATAAAATTAATAATAAAAAAAAAGCTACACAGAATCCCTCGTAATATATCATGAACGTTAATAAATAAATCTTTACATGTTAGTTGATAAGCATTGGCAAAACAGAAAGGTTATTCAATTTCAAAATTATTAAATACTTGTCTATGAATAGATTGATGAAGTTCTACATTATTACTGAAGGCTTATCTTGTTGTTACAGCTTTTTTCCAAAATGGATTAAATTCATTTTTTCCTCAGAATTCTACACACAACACCTCATAATGACAACGTGATAAAAGTTTACTTGAGATTTTTGCAAATTTATTAAAAATAAAATAATTGAGAAAGCACATGTACATAAGTATTCACAGCCTTTGCCATGAAGCTCAAAACTGAGCTCAGGTGCATCCTGTTTCCCCTGATCATCCTTGAGATGTTTCTACAGCTTAATTGGAGTCCACCTGTGGTAAATTCAGTTGATTGGACATGATTTGGAAAGGCACAAATCTACGGAAGGTTACAGAAACATTTCTGCTGCTTTGAAGGTCCCAATGAGCACATGACCTCCATCATCCGTAAGTGGAAGAAGTTTGAAACCACCAGGACTCTTCTTAGAGCTGGCCGGCCATCTAAACTGAGCGATCGGAGGAGAAGGGCCTTAGTCAGGGAGGTGACCAAGAACCCAATGGTCACTCTGTCAGAGCTCCAGAGGTCCTCTGTGGAGAGAGGAGAACCTTCCAGAAGGACAACCATCTCTGCAGCAATTCACCAATCAGGCATGTATGGTAGAGTGGCCAGACGGAAGCCACTCCTTAGTAAAAGGCACATGGCAGCCCGCCTGGAGTTTGCCAAAAGGCACCTGAAGGACTCTCAGACCATGAGAAACAAAATTCTCTAAGCTGATGAAACAAAGATTGAACTCTTTGGTGTGAATACCAGGCGTCATGTTTGGAAGAAACCAGGCACCCCTCATCACCAGGCCAATACCATCCCTACAGTGAATCATGATGATGGGAGCATCATGCTGTGGGGGTGTTTTTCAGCGGCAGGAACTGAGAGACTAGGCAGGATAAAGGGAAAGATGACTGCAGCAATGTACAGAGATATCCTGGATGAAAACCTGCTCCAGAGCTCTCTTGACCTTAGACTGGGGCGACGGTTCATCTTTCAGCAGGACAACGACCCTAAGCACACAGCCAATATATCAAAGGAATGGCTTCAGGACAACTCTGTGAATGTCCTTGAATGGCCCAGCCAGAGCCCAGACTTCAATCCGATTGAACATCTCTGGAGAGATCTTAAAATGGCTGTGTACCGACGCTTCCCATCCAACCTGATGGAGCTTGAGGGGTGCTGCAAAGAGGAATGGATGAAACTAGCCAAGGATAGGTGTGCCAAGCTTGTGGCATCATATTCAAAAAGACTTAAGGCTGCCAAAGTGCATCAACAAAGTATTGAGCAAAGGCTGTGAATACTTATGTACATGTGATTTCTCAGTTTTTATTTTTAATAAATTTGCAAAAACCTCAAGTAAACTTTTTCACATTGTCATTATGGGGTGTTGTGTGTAGAATTCTGAGGAAAAAAATGAATTTAATCCATTTTGGAATAAGGCTGTAATATAAGAAAATGTGGAAAAAGTGATGCGTTGTGAATACTTTCCAGATGCACTGTATCTTGCTCAAGGGCACACAGTTTCAGTGGTGGGATTTGAGCCCACAACCTCAGTGTTTGATATCCAACGCCTTGACCACTATCCCACACTACCTCCAATGATAGAACTGTCTGCATATTTCAGGATATTTCTGTCCTTGTGTAAGCTCCTATAGTCATTTGTATATTAAATGAACAAAAGAGGAGATAGGCAGTGCCCTTGCGGAGTACTAACAGATGTACTTAGGCTATTAGACAAATAGTTATTAACACTCACTCTTTGTGTTCTGCTATAGTCCAGAATATACTTAACCAAGTTAGGGTACAAACAGAATTGCTCCATCAGTTTGTCAACTAAAATGTGGGCTGGATAGTGTTAAAAGCAGAAGAAAAGTCTATAAACTTCAGTCTTGCATGGTTTTTTGAACCTACCAAGAGCTCATACAGTAAATTCAGAAGTGTTGCTGTGACATCCTCCTTACTCCTTTTTGCTCTGAATGCAGATTGGTAAGGGTTCAGAAGAGCCACAGTTTTTTTTTAAGTAGTTGTCTCTTAATTAACTTCTCAAAGGATTTCATGATATGAGACGTTCATGCCACTGATCTAAAGGCACATAATGCTTTGTGGTGTACAGTTTTTGTCTATTTTCATTGGCTGGGTTCTTACTGCAAATCCAAGGACGTTTCTTATATGGAGTAGAATATTGGAGAAAGCTTCTCTGCACAGTAGTGAAGCAGATGGCCACTTATTATGTCTGGTCCCAAGTTTTTTAATATTTGTTTCTTTGAGGACCTTCCTGACATCATTCTAGCTCCAGTTCTCCATCTGTTCTTTTGCTGACTTACTTCTGTAGCAAAATCCTGTGTATCAAATCTTAAATAGAACTCATTCAAGTTTTGCGGCAACTGATAATCAGTTTTGACCCCTGCCAGTTCAATTTGTTTATTGCTTTTTGTATGAATGCCAGCCATTATCTGCATTACATTCCATAATGTGCCCAGGTTATAAGTCCTCAGTTCATTCTCCATCATGTCCTTCTGCTTGAGCTGTGCCTTTTTTATTTTATGTTATATTTCTTTTTGCAATTCTTTCTGTTCAGTTAATGTTTCATGTTGAATTCCCTATTTTTTTACAGTTATCACTTCTTTTAGATCTCTGGTAATCCATCTGTTATTAGGGAATATTGTTGTGGAAAAAAAACTTCCTTTGTTTTCAAAGAAGTCATTCTCGGAGACTAGATAAAAATGAAGAATAGTTCTTTATTTGTACATATATACGCACAAATGTCTCAGTCCATGGAGTGAGTAATCATTAATACAATTCATTCCCATTTATACTTTTTATTACAATTGTCTTAACTAATGCATCACACCATTTGACTCAATATGCAGAATTATATTATTTTAGCCAATCAACCACAGCCACCAGTAACTTTGTATATATGTTGATTATTCCATTATTCTAAACATCACTTCATTAATAGGGGTGTACTACAAGTTTTCTCATTGATCTTATCACAACTTCACAATAGGGGACTTTAGACTTTCTCGCTATTTGTCCTTGCTTTTTAAGGGGGTGTTTATTACTCATTTACTACACTTTAGCCTTAATTATTTCTTCGGCAGTTCCTTTAAGATGAGGCAACTCACTTGTGCTCAAGCTTTAACCTGTCCATTTCCTTATGGTTTTAATAACCTTTTGTTACAAATTCATTTAAGTATATGCTTGTATTACCTTGTAAAAATGAACATGTATTGATTAAAAATATTTGATTAAAATTCGATAATATTTTGTCTGATTTCATAGGTATTATGGCATCCTCACAGATTTATTTATAACAACTTGCAGTGTCTGTCAGTTCATCAATGTCAGCACAGGATATTTTAAACATTGACCAGTTGGTGCAGTCAAAACAACCATGCAGGTGCTCAACAGGGTCCTCACACCAGACTTTAATTTATTTAATTTCCAGCTTTTCTCTTTTAAAATGAGTTTATAGATTGAAATAAGCTGGATGCAGTAATGACCTGATGAATCCAGCACTGGTTTTGCTCTCAATTCATAAGCACCTTTGATGTTCCATAGAACTGATCAAGCACTTTGTTGTGACAAGTTGGGTAAGTGAAATATTGTTAAAATTTCAAACTGTGTTTTTCAGTGCAAAACCGGTTCCCAAAATAAAAATCAGAGAGTCAGGAGACAGTGATTCAAGCCTCTTCATCACTCTGAAGATGATTTTAATTGCCTCGCTTGTCACTGCCCTTGGGTGAATATCAGATGAAAGTAAAGTAAATCCAAATGATAAAAATAAAAATAAACATTCTGAGTTTGTTTACTTGGCTACAACACTGTTAAGCCTAAAAAATGAAACAGGGTTTGGTAGACAACGGGCCCGGCACTGCAGGAAAATAACAATCAAAGGGAATGGACAGGGAATACTTATGCCTCTCCCTCTTACTCTCCAGGAGAAAGGAAGATGGTTAAATGTACCTTTTGGAACTGGAACACAGTAACACACATCCACAACACGTAATCCACTTCCAGCTTTTGAAGACACAACACCACTGGATGACTTAATTTCTGGTCTACCCCGATGACCTCACTTCTTCCCTTCCCTCTGTATCATCATCTCCAGTCATTTTTGTCCATTACAAATGTTATTTCCTGACTATCTGCTATAAAAGTCCACCCTGGTTCACTTAGTCAATGTCTACTGAAGTCTGTTATATGCTCATTTTGTGTTACAGAGAGACAAATCGAAGTGACCTACAGTATATGGGATGGTGTCCCAAACTTTTATACGAGTCTTTGTGCTTTTTTTTCACTATATATATATATATATATATATATATATATATATATATATATATATATATATATATATATATATTAAAGAAAAATGTAACAAAAGATTTTGCAAAACAAAACATGGAGCAAGATACTCCTGTTGCTGGTCACTACGAGTGCAACACTCCGATGGTGAATGCAGCCAGGGTCCTTGAAATGGTCTACAAACTCTTTGTATAATAACAATGGACTCTGTAGTTGGTGATTACAAGACTACCAGTTGCCTGAGACATGTACTAATTGTGGGAATTCTCAGGTTTGTAGGAACTCTTTACGTGGATCCGGTCACTCAATTCATTCTCTGGAACCATCTTATTCCTTCATGGGACTGGCTGCTGCGCCCTACAAGGCTCAGCTGAGGGGGGAGTCATGTGAGTGCTGTGTGGGACAGACGGGCATTCCAGCCATAACAGAGATTGGTTTCCAGCCAGAAATGGAAGGTCTTCTGCCACCTATACGAATAGCCACAGGGCAGTCTGGAAATTGTAGTTGAATGGGACAGCCCTGTTGGATTTCTTGGGTGCCACCGGAAGGAGCTACAAGGGATCAATACAACCTCTTTAACAGACTTCTATCTGACATGAAAGTGTTTACAGTATCCAATCTTTTGGCACTGGAAGTACTCCATGGTCTAGCATAAAATAATCTGAGCTTTCTGTAAGGGCAATCAGAGTTGGGAGGATTGTGGATGAGGTTTCAAATGAGATGTGGAAGGAGGAAAGAAATTTATTTTGTTAATTGTATCATTGCTGAAGAGAATTTGGAGAATAGTGGAGGTAAAAAATAAAGAAGATTTTGTGTTTGAACCTAGGACTGTGTTGTGTAGTTGTGTCTGAGGAGTTTAGGGTGCTGCTACGCACCCTGGTGGTACAGCATATATGTTCAAACTGATCTTCCACCAGTTGGTTCCAGTTAGTATTTAAGAATTATTAATTTATGCAATAAATTCTGCCTATCTATAAATACAGTTTGTATATAGGAAATTAAGGTCTAATATGTTCATTACTAGTGTCCTTTATTGTTCCATTCTTTGTACACTTGTATTGCAAGGAGCCCTTAGTAAAATAACTTACAAGAAGTAAATGCAAAGTATGATAATCTACTCGACATAGAATCCTAATATTCTAACTTCACCTACTTGGGAGGTTCTCATCCAGCTTATGTCAAGAAGATTTCAAAAGTGAAATTCTAACATTAAGGATAATAGACTTGGATCTTCTAAACCACTGAAAATATCTTACTCTGTAGCATTCTTACTGGTGCATAGTAGGTGTAATGAATCTAGGTGTTGGTTCGTATTTCATTTCATTTTTCAGTAATTTATGTTTAATGTAACTGTAGTGTGTGCATTTCTATACAGACTACATTTTATTTCTGTCTGCAGTAATTTTTATTCAGTACTGAAATCTACAAGGGATATCTCCAGATTGTATTATATGTCTGCAATTTGTTATCTCTTTTAGTCTCACGGCTACACTGGCCAGTGTGGGGGCTGCCAGTATTCCCAGTGCAGGGCTTGTCACCATGCTTCTCATTCTAACAGCTGTTGGCTTGCCAACCCAAGACATCAGCCTCCTCATTGCTGTTGATTGGCTGTTGTGAGTAAGCTTAATATTATATATTACAAGTGTTGAATGTCTTTTGATTGATTGATTTATCAATTTATTTATTTATCTTCTAGCACTTATTTTTTTGCTTAACTATGTTTAGGCCTAATGTGCTTTTCAGTCTTGTTAACTTTACAATATACTAAATAATGCATGTATTATAAATGTGTTCAGTGCTATGCTGTTTCTTCTACTGGCATTGCAGTTGGACAATGCACTAATGAATGTGTTTATGCATTCCAGTGTATCTTATGTAATGTTCAGCTGCATTATTACAATTTGCCAGGTATGTTATTGCAGTAGTTTTTATCCAGGTCTAGATAAGCATTTCCTTTCCACAATGTGAAATTTGTGTGGTAAAGTTTGTTGCAAGTAAATTTTAAAAATATCAGACAATAAGAAAGACAAAAACATACATAGTAATCTACAGAAAGTCCTTAGCTCATGCATTTTTTGTGGAAAATTCATTCACTAATTTTGATTAAGTTGATTAATTACACTTCTTAGAAGCAGCATACATATAGCTGTTCTACAGATGACATTAACCTAGTATAGTTATTTACATTTTAGGCTTTCACATTCCAAAAAACAAATATCTGACCACAAAATAAACCAGTCTGTAAATTAAATATTTATTAAGTACTGAAGTTAATATTAAAATTGTTCAGTATACATTCTATTTGTGGCAATTTCTTCAATTTTCTTCTTTGTGTGTTGTCTGATTTCAATAAAAAAATATTGGGCTCGTTATTAACCAAATATTTGTTGGTTGCAGCTAGCTTAACTAATTATCCATTTATTTCAGTAGGTGGAGGTACTCTATATTTCACTTTCAAGTTTACAATACTTCAGAAAACCATTTTAAAGAATTTGATTTCTTACTGTTTAAACAAGCCTGGGATGAAGTGTTGAATTATATATACCACCTTAGTTCAGAATCACTAGCATAAGGTAACTGAAAAATGTTATCAATGGACTTTGGTATTAAAATATACAGTTCCAGCCTACAGTTCTTGTGCTGTGCCTGAAATATTAGTATTTAAAGTTAACTATTTCTGAAAGTTAATTTCTGAAGTTCAAGTTCTACAAATCTCTTCAGCAGTTTCAGCTTCATACTACT
Source organism: Polypterus senegalus (assembly GCF_016835505.1). Lineage (NCBI taxonomy): Eukaryota > Metazoa > Chordata > Cladistia > Polypteriformes > Polypteridae > Polypterus > Polypterus senegalus. The sequence continues at coordinate 102,343,817 of NC_053166.1, forward strand.
ATAAAACATTGACCAGATTTCAACCTTGCATCAGATTTTTAAAGATGTTATTTTTTCACTTATAGCATATATCATATCATTTCATATTTATTTATATATGAAAATACTGCAAAACCTCCACTATGTGTAACATCCGCTAGGGCAGCTCTCCTCCAGAGTGCAGAAGTTTATACTCCGCAGCTCAGCAGATTCTTCATAAAACATGTTAAAGTGTTAACAGCTTATTGTTCTATTTGTGCCCATAGTGAGAATACAGAATATTATTGTTTGTTCTTTATACCAGTGGTATAATGCTGCATGTTTTACATTCAAACATCAACCCACATTGAATTGCACTGTCATCATCTTTACTCAGGCATACCGTTTTTTGTGGAAAAAAAGAAATTGGAATGTGATTAAGCATTAAGGAGAAAGAAACAGGTGGATAATATTGCAGGCACAAAAAGTAAGAGCTATGAACAGGTTTCCAGAAGATAATTAAAGTTATAAAGGTGTAGATTACGCACGTAACACTAACAGTGGTAAAGGAAATCTATAACATTTGTATGGTATGATTTATGTATTTTTATTCATTTAGTTGAAAAATACACAGTACAAAGAAATGTCTTCACAAGTATTATACTCAAGTACATATTTATTGTGTAGAGTCCATTTTTGTTCTAGTCAGCAGTGTGTCATGATTTGGCCAGAGTTCCCTTCCTCCCTGGCATTAGCTTCCTTTATCTTTATTTACTTTTATTGTTTTTGTTTTGTAATTTATTTTGGAATATTTGACAATAAGCATTTTTTTAAAATATCTTTTCTTTTATAATGTAAAAGGACAAACAAGCGTACAATCAACCTTGTATAACTGTATAACAAAATATAAATTCATTAGGAAGGGCAAAAATGTCTTTGAAGACATTATTCTCAATATTGACTGCTCCAAGATAACAACACTTCTGGTAGTACCTGTAAACACTTGAGGTTAATTAAAACTAAATAGAAACCTCAATACTTTATTTTCCAGAGCCAAAGCCCTCTCAAACTAGTAACTTGCCTATCTTCTTTGTATATTTGTGTGTTCTGTCATATACTGTATGAAGGTGTGTGTGTGCAGTATATGTACTGTACATGTATGTATGTGCATGTGCATACACCCTAAACACTCTTTCACTTGCACATTATCATTTGCACATATCCTTTATAATTGCACTTGTATGAAGTTTTTCTTTTTAACTTATGCTATTTATGTTATCTGTTATGTTGATGTTGTGTTCTATTATAAGCAGCTACAGCTCTACCAAGTCAAATTATTGTACATTGAGAACTGACAAATAAAAGTGATTTTAAATCTGACATAACAGTATTTTTTTATTAAAGAAAGTTACAACAGGTAGGAATACACAAAAGAGAAAATGTTAATAAACAGATGTGAAAAAATCCTTCTTCTCTGGGCCTTACTGTATGTCTGGTGGCCAGTCACAATCACATAACAAATCATTCTTTCCCACCTCTTATCCTTGTTTCACTCACTCTGTGGCTATCTCTTTTGATGTCTAGACAGTGACCTCTCTTACTCTACCAGTTGAATGTACGCCCAATTCTAGTCTCTTCTTCTAACTCTGCACTCAAAAGGCCATGGTTTGGCATTAGGGCATAGGGCAACATTCCAATCTGAATTTCATTCTAGCATCTTCTGACATCCCTGCATACCTCTGCATTCAATTGCCCTTAAAGGGCCAGGTCTCCAAAATGGTTCCCTAGCTGTCTGAACTATCCAGGAGTTCATATTGCTTCGTATTTTCTTTTCTGGCATTTTATATTCTAGCATCCAGAAGATTGCCTCTGGTGTTCCTAACATGGCTTCACCTTCTGTCTCTTCTGGAATGGGGTCAGACGCCTCTAATAAAATATTGTGATGCCTGCAGTCTAGCATCCCAGTTTACTGGCTACATTTCTCTTGTACATATGCTTATGCACAGGTCACTCATCACACACATAGGATTTATCACTCCATATCAGCCTTAGCATTCCCGTACCAGCAAAAGCAAGACTTCCTCTGCTAGTATGGCACTGCCTTTTCCCAATAGGCAGTCTGAGAAATCTAGTTCTACCCTTTGACAACTTGATGCTTCCCTTGGCCTAGCATCCTTTTGGCATCTGGACATCACTAATGGTATAATACATATGCCACTATGAGTATTGGGCTGCAAATGTAACAAACTGTCTATGAAGTAAAAATCCTCCTGTGATCAGAAGCTGAGGATGAGATTCTGTGAGGAGATAGTGTAGTAGGGCTCAAATGGAATGAGTTAAGTACAAAGTAGATACATCCTTACACAATTAAGCTGTTGTAGTTTTCTTTTGGTTTGACTGGCTATGTTAGAATGACTCGGCCACCGAGTGTATTGGCCTAACCACAAGAATGTCACAGTAAGAAAGAAGTGTAATACTATTATCAACTGTGAACGCTGAAGTCGGAAACATGGGAGATAAAAAACAATTTATATTAAAAAGCAATTTCTTTTATTGTTGGTTAGAGAGAGGCTGCCTGCCTTCCAGCTCAAGTTGCTACTGACAGGTCAGATCAGACAACCTGTCCAAAGAAGGGAGTTAGCTCAGTTTTATACTAGTTTGTTTACTAAACAAAAAGAGGAAGTATGGCAGTTCAATTTGAGGTCATGCAAAGTTTGCAAGTAGCTTAAGATGACACATTAAATCATTATGTGCAGAAGTACACAGTAGTCTTTATGACTAGTTTTGCAACACAGTTTACAGAGACAACACTTCTGCACCATCAAGGTTACAATACTTCAATGGCTATGTGGCAGTTACAATTTAAGAATCCTATTATAGCTTACATTTTGCACATTATGATCATCACACATAATAATTGGTTATACAATATCAAAAGCTACCTTAAAAGTTAGTTTAGTACATTTGTCTTACAGGAATACACTCTTACAGCTTAGATTACATTTGTTCATTTAGCTTAATACATCCTTATTTATTAATACATAAGTGACATGTTTCTTATAGTTCTATTAGCACCATACTTTATTATTTGGAAAGACTGAAGCACCTTAATTCTAAATACAGTATTTCTTCCTCACAGCCTATACTGTATCATTAAATTAACAATGAAACTAACTCTTAAGGTTAGATTAAGCCAGTCAGTTAAAGGAAAAATCTTTAAAATTAGTAATATCTATATCTTAAATACATAAACCCATTTTTTGATATCAGAATTGCACCTCAACAATATACACTGGGTGCTAAATTCATCATATATCTTCATCAAAAAAAATACAACTAAAATGCCTTCACAATAAAAATTCTAAACCCCCCACCATACATAACAGTCATTCATATTCACAAGAACACACACAGAGACATCATGAGATTGTGCCACATATACATTTCATAACTTAAAACAACTTTTTGTCTCCTTTGTATTTTATACTAATCAAATACAACATCTTCTAACAGAGCTTGGCCAGAGCTCTTTAAGAAGATGCCATAAATTCATAAATATCGATCTTTCATTTCATCATAATAGTGTTCATTTTCAAAACTAATTGTAACATTTTTCCTACATTAATTCAGAGCTCTGTTAATTTACTATAGATATTTTTCACTTTGTGCACGCAATATACTTATTAGTTTTCAGCATTTGCTTTTTCCAATTTTTTTAATGGTACCAACAACAATTTTAATATTTAAAGGAGTTAAAGAATGAATTTTCATCCCTTAGTATTTCCATCATACAAGCATGCTCATCTTCGATTAAAATCCACTTACTTGATGTATATCTCTTCCATCATTTTACTTTATAAAACAACATTCTTTTTCTTCTTCAACTTTCCAACTTCCATGTGGGATCAACATGTCAACAACATTTATTTATATAGCATATTTTCATACAAACAGTAGCTCAAAGTGCTTTACATATTAAAGAATAGAAAAATGAAAGACACAATTATAAAACAAAATAAATCAACATTAATTAACATCGAATAAGAGTAAGGTTCAATGGCCAGGGGACAGAAAAAACAAAAAAACTCCAGACGGCTGGAGAAAAAATAAAATCTGTAGGGATTCCAGACCATGAGACCGCCCAGTCCCCTCTGGGCATTCTACCTAACATAAATGAAACAGTCTGATAAAATCTCCCCATACAACTTGGTCCTGTACCTCTTCCCAAGTCAAATCCTTTTCCTTCAAATCTCCTTTTAATTTATCCGCCTCCACTTTAGTCTTTTTCAGTTTTTCTTAGCCTGTATTTCCAATCCCATCACTCTTTTTCCCACATGTTCATTGTCTGTACTCATCACATGCCCATACCACTTCAACGTATTGTAAAAATGCCATTCCTCTAACTTTTCTCAAATCTTTAAGACCTTCAATTCAGCCCATGAACAGTCACTCTCATTACATTTGAAGTACATTATCCAGAGATCTCCATGTTCCTCTTTCTCTTTCCACACACAGACACCCTGCTCAGTCAAAGCTTGCACACATCAGATTTCCAACAAACTGCATTCAGTTCACACAGCACCAGCGAGAAGATAAGGAGTTTAGAAGTGACATTACATCAAGGCCCCATAGCTGTATGTGGGAGACAATAGCTCTGTTAGAGATACATATTTGGGTGTGGTGGAAGTCTGTACAAGGCTGTACAACTACTAAGTATTCTTTTTTCAGCTGCTCCCACTAGGGGTTGCCACAGAGGATCATCTTGTCCCATATCTTCCTGTCCTCTACATCTTGCTTTTTTATTAAGATTTTATTTTATTAAAATCAAAAAACATTCCATACATGCAAGTCAAGTTTAACAAAACTGGTTTGAAACAAATTGACTCCCACCCATGAAAAAGAAAGCTATGTCAGCAGAATAGCACTTTAATAATAGTAAAAATATGTAAATAAATAAATAAAAATAGAATAGAAAAAGAGGGGAGAGAATCCACTTCCTCAATTTAAGTTATTTATCAGATTATGCCAGGCTTTGAAAACGTGTTGTACTGATCCTCTAAGTAAGAATTAGATTTTTTTCCAATTTATAACATCAGTTATCCACTGACTTAAAGGAGGTGAATTAGGATTCTTCCAGTTGAGCAAGATAAGTCTACGTGCCAATAGTGAAGTAAAGGCAATTACAGTTTGTTTGTCCTTCTCCACTTTAAGTCCATTTTGAAGTACACCAAACACAGCTGTTAGTGGATTAGGAGGGATAGTGATGCCCAGGCTGTCTGAGAGGCATTTAAAAAATTTTGTCTAAAATGATGTTAATTTGGTGCACGCCCAAAACATATGGCCCAGTGAGGCTAGAACTTGATTGCAACGTTCGCAAGTTGGATCTTTCCCGGGAAACATTTTGGACAATTTTAAATGAGAGAGATGTGCTTGATATATAATTTTAAGTTGAATAACTGTATGTTTTGCGCATAGGGAGCTCAAGTGAATTCTATGCATTGCTACCTTCCTTTCCTTTTCTGAGATGTTAAGTGAGAGATCCTTTTCCCACTGTACCCTGGGATCTTTGAAATGGAGGGACTATAAAATGTTTTTATATATTACAGAAATACTGTTTGAGTCCTCAAGACTGATTAAAATTTCTTCTGGTATAGAGGTAGGTGGAAGGTGAGGGAAATTGGGTAGGTTTTGTTTAACAAAGTTTCTAATTTGAAGGTAGTGAAAGAAATGTGTTGCTGGAAAGGTGATTACAGTTGTTCGTAGGATGCAAAGACGTTTTCTATGTACAGATCTCTAAGTGATTTAATCCTGGATGTTTTCCAAACATTAAAAACTGTGTACGTTTGAGAGGGTGGAAAATGTGGTTATCATGAAGGGTGCCACAGATAAAAGTTTCTCTATAAAATACTTCCTATATTGGTTCCATATTCTGAGTGAGAGGAGCACAATTGGGTTGTTAGTATATGGATGATGACTTGTACTTATTGGGGTACAAAACAAGGAATATAAAGAAGTACTGCAGGATTTTACTTCTATTGCTGACCAAGCTTGTGTCTGCTCACCGATTTGTGTAAATGTCCATGTTTTATAGTTTGTATATTTTCCACCCAGCAATAAAACTGAAAGTTAGGTGAAGCCATGCCACCTTGTTCCTAAGGCCTTTGTAGGGTCGCCTTTTTGATATGTGAATGTTTTGAATTCCAAATAAATTAGGTTATGGATGAATCTAATTTCTTAAAAAATGATTTATTGATGTACTATATATTGGAATGTTTTGAAATAGAAAATGAAGCTTAAGGAAGGATATTCATCTTGACAATGTTAATTCTTCAGCTAAAGTGAGGTGAAGGGTAGACCATATATGCAAGTCTTGCTTAGTTTTTTCCATGCAGGCAGCAAACTATTTTTGATAAAGAGTTTTATGTTTACTCGTGATGTTTACCCTTAGGTATTCAAACTGATCTACAATGATAAAAGGGAAAGTGTCCAATCTAATTTTGTGTGCTTGAGAATTCACTGGAAAGAGCACACTTTGTTCAAATTAATTCTGAGACCAGAAATCTTTTGAAATTCTGTAAGTGCTGTTAGGACTGCAGGCACAGTATTTTGTGGATCTGATATATACAGTTCCATATCATCTGCATATAAAGACATTTTCTGTTCAAGTCCTTTTCTGTTAATCCCCATTATCTTATATTCTATTTGGACAGTGAGCAGCCAGTGGCTCAATGGCGATTGGAAATAGCAGTGGTAGCAAGGGACATCCTTGTCTAGCACCCTGTTCTAGTTTGAAGTAGTTTGAATTAATTTTGTTAATACAAACTGAATCTTCTGGACAGTTATACAGTAGATTGATCCATGCACAGATGTTCAGGCCAAACCCTAATTTCTCCAATATGGTAAAAACATAGTTCCATTTAACCATATCAAATGCTCTTTCTGCACTGATAATATCTCCGAGGTGTTTGACTTTGTGGGTGAATGTATTACATTAAACAGGCGTCGATGATTGGAAGCTAAGTGTCTGTCTTTAATAAATCCAGTTTGGTCTTGTGATATTACTGAAGGAAGCACCTTCTCAATTCTAGCTAGGACTTTGGAAAGTATCTTTACATCGTTATTCAAAAGTAAGATGTACATTGCAATAACTCCTTATTTTACTTAGGAAAGACGGCAATTAGAGCTTGAAGAAAAGTGTGAGGTAGAATTTTATTGTCTCTAGCTTCTGTGAATGTTGCTAATAAAAGGGGAGCTAGCTTAATTGAGAATTTTTTATAAAATTCAGCTGGGTTGCCATCAGGGTCTGCTGCTTTCCCACTTTGAAGTGACTTTATAGCATCTACTAATTCAGATAGAGCCAGAGGTTTATCCAATTCCTCTGCACTGAGAGTGTCTAGTTGTGGTATCTGTAATGCATACAGAAATGAATTAGGTTGTGTCTTCTCTTCTTTAAGCTCAGTAGAATATAAGGACTTCTAGTAGTCTCTAAATGTGTGCATTATTTTTTATGATCAATGATTTTGTCTCTATTTGTGTTGGTAATTGCTGGGATTGCATTGAAAGTATCCTGCTTGTGAATTTGTTGAGCTAACATCTTATTGGCTTTCTCTCCATGTTCATAGTAATGATGTCTTCATTTAAAAATGATTTGTTTTGTTTCTTTAGTTGTCAAGAGGTTGAGTTCTGAATGCATAGTCTGTCTTTTCCTATGAAGTGCTTCATTTGGATACCTGGCATGTTCTTAATCTATTCTGGAGATTTGGAAATTTCACTTATTAACTCTGATACCTTTTTGGTTTCCAATTTATTTTTTGGGTAAGATATGAGATAATCTGTCCTCTTAAGAAACCTTTCAGAGTTTCCCAGGGTATTCCTGCAGAAACCTCAGAGGATGTAATGGTCTCTAAAAAAAATTGATTTGCTTGGATATAAATTCTGTACAGTTCCCATCTGCTAATAGAAGTGGGTTAAGATACCATCTGCGAGACAATAAGTGGGTCTCCTGTAAAAATACTATTTTGGCGTTTAGACCTGTTAGATGAGAGAATACTTTCTTTCTGTTTAATTTGTGATTCAGCCCTTTAACATTCCAGCTCACAAAGTTAACTGCTGGTCATGAAGATCTTGCTTCTGAGCTTTTGCTGTCATTTTGCAGTCTTAACTTAAAATATGACAGCTTTGACCTTAATTTCCAGTTTTGCCAGGAGTTATTTCCATGATGCCAAATGTTTGTGTAGGCACTTATAATTATAAGAACAGATTTAGAAATAGCTTGCTCTCTTTCTCTCCCCCCAGTCTCCCCACCTCCCCATTTTGCCTCTTAAACAGTCTTGAGAAAGTAAATACAGGGAATGATGTTAAACAGTAACCCTGGATAAGTATAGTAAGCCGTAATGCAATAAACAAAAGGTTTAATGTCAAACAGCCTTTTTAAAGAAAAAAAGGTACACCTACATACATATACATATTTACATATATGCAAGTAATTGTAATTAAAACATAAAAAAAAAGTGACTGAGAAGTAAACACAATGTTTAATAATGGTACCAGTATCATTGCAGACAGATCAAACAGCTGATAAGATCTTCTTTGTCATGCATGCGACCAACAATCGTATTTCAAAAAAGTGTCAGGATCAGTTTTAGTTCTTTTTCTGCTTCCTCCGTAGAATTAAAAATGTATAGCTTGCCTTGAATGTCCACTTTCAGTTTGGCAAGATACAAGAGGCTGTATGTAATCTTGGCTTTTCATAAGCGCTGTATAATGTAAAATGCTGCAGGTTTAGCTGCTGTTGAGGGCGAGAAATCTGGGAAAATACGAATGTGGTTATTTTCAAATATAATCTTGTGTTTCTGTCAGAGAAGTAACATTATATGAAGTTTAAATTGTAATTTAATAATCAAAACACACAATGAGAGTTCTAGGTTTAGAGGGATTTTACCCCTGTGATCCATGTATGCGGTAAACTGCTGCTATCTTGCTGTCTGATTTGAAGTCCTCTCCAATTATTTTAGAGAATAGTTTAGCTACGAAGTTCACTGGGATGGGACTTTCACAATTCTCAGGGAGACCTTTGATTCAAATATTATTCCTTCTGCATCCATCTTTCAGTGCAGCAAGTCTGTCACCAAGTGATTTGCATTTTGAATTTGTAGCTGTTGCTTTTCCGTCAGCAGTAGATGCCAGTTGTTCAGCTGTTTAAGTACAAGTCGTGAGTGTTTGCTTAACAACTTCCAACTCAGTGCCAAGTGCTGTAAGTTTACTCTCAAACTTAAATGCATTTTCCTGTATTTGTTCCTAATTTTTTTCTAGCATACCTTTAAAGGCGGCTTAAAAGCGATTATTTACTTATATTTCTTGGTCTTTATATCTTGAAGTATCTTTTAATTTGTCTTGTGTATGACCTTTTTTCCTTATATCATTTATTTCTTTCTTTATATCTTTCTTTAAATCATTCTTGAGCTCTTTTATGCCTTGAGCAGTAGCCATTGTGGCGATCATTACCTTCAGCTTGCACAGCTTGTTTTGGTCTTCCCCGTGTGCCGCAGATGAAGTCAATGATTCCGGCTCACGAGGAGTGGTTGACAATGCGGAAGGTAAGGCCATTTTCAGTTTCAGTGAATCTTCTGGAATCAACAAGCTATCCTTGCCTGATGTACAATCACTCCCACTGTCACTCTTGACTGGAGACAATGCAATAGTGTCCGATCCTAGGAAATCTGTACTTTCACCTAATTAGGCTTGGATGGAGCTTTAGCTGTTTTTGCATATTTTTGTGAACCCTATTTCTGCTGTCATGTTAATATATGCTTGGATATACTGCAATTGAGCCTCCTCAGGTTAAGCAAGTACCGGATACCTCGGGATGGTAAAAAAGAGCAACACTGCAAAAAAACTTAGCTAAGAAATAAGATAAAAACACTGAATTTCAGGAGAAAATTACTTAATATTAGTGAAATTATAGATAATTTTACTTGCCAAGATATCTTAAAATAAGTTAGTTCCAGTCTAGAAATAAGAAAGCCCTGATAGGTGTTCAAAGGTTTGAATAAGTAGAAAATGCTGCTTTTACAACAAATTACTTGAGATTAGACTTTCTACAGTGGAAATACACTGAATATTAGAAAATATATTTTTAATTAAGTTATTTTGCATTCTTAATTTTAGCACACTGAAAAATGAAGGTCAAGGAAGAAGAGAATAAATCACTAATATAAGTGGAAAATTCTTAATACCAGTGGAGAATGAAAGTCTTGTTACTTGAAAGAAGATAGCTCATTTTGAAATAAGTAGTCCAATATTTAATCTCAGAGCATATATCTTAAAAAAGAAAAAATATTTTACAAAACACACAGAATAAGAAAAAAATATATACGATTATTAAGAAATAAATGCTTGAAGTAAGCAAAATTATATGCCAATGGGGTGAGATATATTGACTTGGATTTTTAAAAAATCCTGAAATTGCTTCATTTCAACACATACTAAGCTATACTGGCATGTTATATATGAGAAATTTCAGTCCACCTACAAACGAATAATGTAAAAGTAGCATAGTGCTCTAATTTTAGGATGGTCTTCATTTCAAATTGAAACCAAATATTTTAGCAGAGGTTTGAATTAGGAATTCATTCTTTTATTCAAGACACATAATTAAGATATAATTTCCTGATATATGCTGGCTTCCTGAATACATAAAATAACTTACAATAAAGACATAATCATTAGCACTGCTCTTTATTTAAGTATTACATCAGTATTCAACAGCACTACTGCTGTGTTTACAATACAGAAACAGAGAAAAACATGAGCACATGAAAATTCGTTGACACAGGAAAGTTACCTTGTATATAACTCAAAAGTCCTATCCATATAATTATTGAACATTGTAGTTCAGGACTGTCTCATCTTGTCACAGTCAGAAAAATGCATAACAAACTTAATTACATAAACTTTTAACAGCGGTAATTTTGCCAAAAAACAGGACGAAGAAAATACAACCTAACATGTTAAAATCCACAAAATATCAAATTATTTATAAATTTATCTAATTGATTTTTAAATATTATGGTAATTTATACAGTACATCATAGACATGCATTTCCTGTTCTACATTTGGCTCAAACAATTTTTCTTCTAGCATATTTGTATTTTCCCTTCAAATTGTGTCCAGTAATATTTCAGTTTGAATTGCAGAGAGGACAGCAGCAATGCACTTAGGACATGTTAGATGTAGTGCATAACAGTATGCCATATGGTATATGATACCTTCCTGCAACATTTCTTGAGGGAAAATTGTCACAGGCTCAATTCCAATAGCCAGCATGCAGTTATCTTGGTCCACAATAAGGACGGTGCTAGTCAGTGGTCGGTCTTTGCTGTAGAAAGGCATCAGGATTCTCGGAGGTCTTCAGGACAAACAAAAACCAACAAAGAAAACCGGTTGAATTTATTTTATCCACTGTAGTCCTATACAAATTTATTATACATTTACCTATTTATAATAATTAATGTGCTAATTTTAACAGAAGCAGTTATACACAGCTTGTAATTGAAATAGCAAAGAAATCACTAAAAATTGAAGATTTTTCTATTCTGTTGAGCCCTTTTAATCAAACCACTTAATGTAGAATGTCGTTCCTGTAGCTAACATTAAAAACAACCCTGAAAATTGCTGCCATTCACAGATGGATAGAATTGCAGAAACTGTCTTTATTTTTCCTTTAAACAATGTAAAAATGCAAAGCATGGATGGCAGAGCTCTAAACATGAAAAAAAAAAAGAACAATCTTATTAAATATCTTTCACATTATGTTCTAACTAGCAGAATACCCGCGCTCCGCAGCGGAGAAGTAGTGTGTTAAAGAAGGTACGAAAAAGAAAAGGAAAAATTTTAAAAATAACGTAACATGGTTGTTAATGTAATTGTTTTGTTATTGATATGAGTGTTGTTCTCATATCTATCTATATATATATATATATATATATATATATATATATATATATATATATAGTATATATCTATGTTGTTCTCATATCTATCTATATATTTATATCTCTATCTATATATATATATATATATACCAGCTTGGCAGCGAGAAGTAGTGTGTTAAAGAAGGAAAGAGAAAGAAAAGGAAACATTTTAAAAAATAACGTAACATGATTGTCAATGTAATTGTTTTGTCACTGTAATGAGTGTCGCTGTGATATATATATATAGCAAAATACCCACGCTTCGCAGCGATGTCATGTGTTAAAGAAGTTATGAAAAAGAAAAGGAAACATTTTAAAAATAATGTAAAATGATTGTCAAAGTAATTGTTTTGTGTATTTGGCAGCAGCGTCACGAAGTTGTTTTCGGTAGCTGCATCAGAAAATGTACCACGACGTCTGACACGCCTCGTTTTCACTGTTTTATCACAGCTTGGATTGCTGCTGTCATATATATACACACACACACACATACATACATACATATATATATATATATATATATATATATATATATATATACACATACATATCTTCATATCTACATATCTATATACATATCTACATATACACATATATATATATATATACATACATACCTATCTACATCATATATACACACACACAAATTATATATATGTGTGTATGTATGTGTGTGTGTGTGTGTGTGTGTGTGTGTGTGTGTGTGTGTGTGTATATATACACATACATATACTTGTGTGTATGTTTGTATGTGTCTATATGTGTGTGTATAGGTTTGGTCACTGAGTGCAAGGGAAAAATAATAAATTATAGTCTATAAGTTATTAAACAGTAAAACATTAACGTTTTAAGAAGTACAGGTACATTGAAATTACATTTTCTATGTGAACGCTCAAATTTGTGCCTCTGGTAATGTGCCTTACCGGCATTTAAAGAAAATTAGTTTTGTGTCCTCTGCGGTGTTAAGAGAGAAAGGCTTTGGTTTGGGATAAAAGGAAAAAAGGTGTAAAGGAAGGAAAGTTGCTTTTTTCTTTTATATAGTATAGAGAGATGTGTTCGCTGACGTTATGATCGCTTTTTGGGGACAGTCGTGGTGGGTCTTGTGTAGACTGGTGAGACGTCCCCGCCATTAATCGGCTGTGATGGCACTGTCAGTCCTCCACTCCTGTGCGTGTCTTCATAATCCGAGCTGAGGACCTCATAATCGATATACGCAAAAGAAAGTTTGAATCGCCTTAATATTATTTTGCCGTGGTGTAGAAAAGGGGTCCCGTGTTTGCACTTGTCTGGGCTATAGCGCAGGGGGAGGATGAAAAAAATTAAAAGTGATCACTTTGACTTAAAGCTGAAGCGCAGTCAGCGTCTCAAAGGCCGGCACAGCTATGCACGCGCGCTGGCTGCTCGACTTTTGCTGGGCAGGAGACCCCAGTTTTGCAGACACGTTCATGATATCAAAAGTCTCAGCGCTCTTTGGAGGTCATTCATATATATATATATATAAATAGCAAAATACCCGCACCTCGCAGCGGAGAAGTAGTGTGGTAAAGAAGTAATGAAAAAGAAAAGGAAACATTTTAATAATAACGTAACATGATAGACATTGTCATGAGTGTTGCTGTCATATATATGCCTGCCTAAATAAGTCACCCTCGCTTTGCTCTTACTTTTTACCGTTCATTTAATCATGGCTAGTGGTGGAAAAATTATAAAATGGAAGGAGGATGGCTTTACCAAAACAATTATTGATGGCGAATCGATTATTCATAAAGCTTGAATTGGTGATCTGTTTTTCTGTGTTAACCTCATATTTTTCATACTTCTTCTCAAACTAAGGTGGTGCGAGGGTAAAATGAATCGGGATGCGCTGATCAATGTAATCGGTGTACCAGGAAATCATGCATTTACAAAAGCTCCCCTTTGCTTGTAATGCAAAGTGTGATTAAATGCATTATTTTTTAACGCGTTATGGAGCACATGCATCGAAGCTTCTCAGCTGTGCTTGTGCTAAGAAAAGGAAAGATTTTAAAAATAACGTAACACGATTGTCAATGTGACCTTTTGTAAGTAGTGCCTGGAGGATTCAGTGTGGAGAAACTCTAGAGACAGCGTGTGTATTAACTTGTGGATTTTTCTGTGAGTATTTGGTGGCAGTCTGACGAAGTTGCTTCGGAAGACGGCATTAGCCGCGGAGCTCAGCTCAGAGCGAAATGAGATGAATGGGAGGGAAGATGATGACGTGACTCCCCACCCCCGCCTTAACTGTCAATCCCCCACAAACACAGTCTCGAATTTGCATAAGCACACCCCTTCACCTACAATTTTAACTTAGTTACAAAGTGATCAAAACTCGTTTATATCCTGCGTCCTCTCATTAAACTTGTATCCCGCATTACCTGTGGGCATGTGAAACGCCAGCGGTAGCCCTTCTATGAACTTAATTTAAAGTTTAGATTTACACCTTGCTTTCTTTCCGAGGTAGGAGCACTCATGAATATGGTAGTATATGTCACTCGCTCGCTTCTTATTGTTTCGCTGCCTTCACAATTATATAATGCATGTTTTCTTAAGAGCTTTTTGGAGGTCTTCCTGGTTTTCTACGCACTGCGTTGACAGTCAGTTCACGTGATTACATGGGAGGCGTGATGATGTCACACGAAACTCCGCCCCCCCACGTCATTCCAGCTCAACTCCATTACAGTTAATGGAGAAAAATACCTTCCAGTTATGACCATTAGGCGTAGAATTTCGAAATGAAACCTGCCCAACTTTTGTAAGTAAGCTGTAAGGAATGAGCCTGCCAAATTTCATCCTTCTACCTTCACGGGAAGTTGGAGAATTAGTGATGAGTCAGTGAGTGAATGTGAGTGAGTGAGTGAGTGAGTGAGTGAGTGAGCGAGGGCTTTGCCTTTTATTAGTATAGATATAACTCAAACATTCTCCTTTTAATGAAAACAACATACAGCAAGCTTCAAATTAAGAATGATTTATAACAAAAATTATTTGATGTCTGGTATTATTTTTACCTACTAATATGGTAGAACATGAACGAACAACTGAAATGAACCTTACATAGATCATATTTAAAGTTTTAAGTATTCTTTAAAATATTCCTTCATTATTTATACCTAATAAAGGAGAGTGTTAGTCAGTTTATTATTCTGTTGTCTTAAAAATATGCTAGACAAAACTATTTACAATGCTAATAAATGAATTTTTAAAAACATAATTAAAGGGAAAAATTTATTTCAGAATAACACAGTACAACTTTCTAATACAATGAAGAAAAGGGAACCTGGAATTCACAAATCAACAGTTACTGGCAAAGACAGCAGCAATAATATTTTGCATGAAAATTTCTCAAACTTACTATAATATAGACTTGGTCTTTATGGAAAAAATGGCATAAAATAGTGCAACCCTTTGAGCATCAACTGCAAAATATCAACTTTAAACAACTTCAATTTGATTTTCATTTAGGCCTATCATGCTGTAAGACTGAGTAAAGTGCAAAACTAACTATAAAATGAGTTTGAATAAAATATGCATGACAAATTTTACCCTCATCGTGCATATGTGGACGCTTTAGGATCTTCTTCATTTCTCCATACAGCTGTGCTTTACCATAAAAACTGGTCCATCTGCTCTTAGCTTTTGTGATGTAGTTAAGATTATTTCAACTAAGAATACAACGCATTTGATCCATTACCTATAAAATAAGTACACTCTAAGTCAGCACATATTTTGTTTTAAGAAACCATTTTCAAAAATATTTCAGTCAAATGTCTGTGTTTTATGTACTTACATGATCCAGTTCTTTAAAGCCTGGATAAGCCTCCCATATAATCTATAAATTACCTCTGTGCATTAAATTCATGATCAAGGAGCTGGGTAACTGCGAATTTATTTGGCTTTGGCTTCTTGTAAATATCCTGTAGTGTTTTGTAGTGTCAACAGCTGCAAAAACATATAAATGAATAATCAAATCAGTTGTGTTTTCTAAACAGTCTGAACTAAGATGGTATATAACCATCTCTATTGTGCACTTACCAGATGGTTCACATTCTCTCTGCTGTAACTTCTTGGGTACGACTAGAAGGTGACACGTTAACAAGCGTTGCTGAAGCAATAGAATTCCCCGAAGATGCAGTGGAATCGGCCTCGACTTCAGCAGCATCAGGCTTGTCAGTGGTGACACCGAGACATCTCTTTATTTATATGGGGCATACAGCCCTGTGTGCAGATATTCTGTAGCCTTTTCAGGAATTGTTTAAACACAGGGTTCTGTAATGAGATTACACTCTTTTAAAAAGTGTGCAAGTGAACACAATGTGTGACTGCTCAGTCTAAATCCCCTATAAAAACTAGTTACTTACACTCATCCATGAATTTTGATCTTCTGCTGCACATAGCTTTGGATAATACTTGACTACTGTATACGTTTTGCCATTGAAGAAACCTCATGTTTGGAGGTATATTTGTCTTGCCTCTTTGTTATCCTCAGTATGGGCACTATGTTGGTCACTGTATTTCTAATTAATCTCCAGCACAGATCCTTTGAAAGAATACAATGCTCCTCTTTCCCTATGCGCTTCAGTGTTTTCAGACCTGCTCCAATTCACTGTCACTATGAAGGATGTATTCAGGGCTTGGCAGTTAAATGCTTTTAGGGGGGCTGGCTTCTCTTAAATGTTTTCTGGAACATCCTTGCTCAGATTGAGGGGTAGGTGAAAGACTTATTTTTTAAAGTATTGCATTCAGAAGAGGAGGGAGATGTGCAGCTGTCTTGTAAGTTATCTTGCTGCACAGAAAACTACAGGAAAAGGGCATTGCAAATAGTCACCAGTTATCAATAAACTGTTTATAAATTATGAAATTTGATGAAGCTTGACATAAATGGAAATATTTACTTTTATTTAACGTAAATGAAATTAGTAATCAAAGACAGCATTGCTCAAATATCTGACTGCTTATATTTTCATTGTTAAAATTTTTAGGTAACTAAAAACAGGATAGTAGTCTTCTTTACTTCCTGATAAAACACAGAAACAATATGTACTCAGTTATCTATTGATATGGAGTATTTTCACACTATATTGTATTGAACTAAATAAGCGCTACATGAATACTGTGAAATTCTTACTTGTGTGTGCTAATTAACATGTAACACACTGTCATTCTCTGGCGCCAAGATAAAGTTTATCAAAACATTTGTAAATTAATATAGACTTTGTATAAATGACAAACATACATAAATATTTGTTCACACAAAGATTCACATGGTGAGGTGAACATGTTGGGGCAACAGCCTTGATGGATACATGAGCTGTCCTGTGCTCAGGTGTGACATTTCAAACTGCTTTTATTGAATTAAGAAGGACCAAGCCCAAGTTTCTACTCTTCAAATTTCCACATATATAAATATATATTTATGTTGTCATCACTTTTATATCATAAATGTCCTCCTTTTCCCTATTATCATTTATATTTCTCCCCTGCTTGATTTCAAATA
Organism: Polypterus senegalus; assembly: GCF_016835505.1. Lineage (NCBI taxonomy): Eukaryota > Metazoa > Chordata > Cladistia > Polypteriformes > Polypteridae > Polypterus > Polypterus senegalus. Next base: position 102,361,257 of record NC_053166.1, read on the forward strand.
TTATCAGGACAAGGACATTCTGACATAAAAGATGCTACAGAAGCCTTTAATCTCAACAAAACAAACATAGCAAAAGTGATAATAACTACATTGTTTGCTTAACAATATTTCTTAAAAAAATAATAAATAAATAATGCTTACCTCTTGATATACTGCTGGCCATGAGGTTTTCTTCAAAGGAAATGTTCAGATCTTCACGTCCCTAGAAGTGTAACATGTAACATTTGCAACTTGAAAGCAACAGAGAAGACCAGTAATTCATTCATATTTGGACATCATCTGCACAATTACTAGCGGTCATTTCCAACTCAGGTTTTAGGCTTTAAGTGCTAAATTTACAAATTTTTATAAGTTTAAGAGTTTCTTGAAAGATGATACAAGTGCAAATCATGACACCTTTTTATAAATGTTTTACATTTTGTTTCCTTTCTGAACTACAGTAGTATATCATACTGAGGTTTTAGGCAATATCCTACAGAGGTGTATTTACTGTGTTGCCTCATCAAGGACATGACACACACGACTTACTAACTTAATTTGTGAGAGTATAAAATTAGCTGGGTGTTAACATTTCACTCAGACTGGGGCCTTCACCTGTGCCATTAAAGTAATAAAAAGCACCGTCTCATTCAGGGCTGACTCTAGAATAAATATATATATATAGGTATATATGACATGCTCATGTATGGTATTGATAACGAAGTTAAGGGAGATGGGTTCTCCCATTGCAGTTTCAAGTGCAGCGATCTTTCTATATTCCAGCAATGAGCTTACAATTGTGGATACCTCAAAATCGATAATAACTTTAAAATATTGGCCTTTAAATTTTAAAGTATTTCTTTAAAGGTATCTCAAATAGAAGCAGCTTGGGTCGTGTTCTTTTTACTACCGGTAATAACATGAGTCGCGTGCAATGCAGTTAGAACTTGGCACATTTTTAAAAGATACATTTCAATTTCTTTTTAAGCAAGCGGATGTCTGTATCAGAACGTCTTTAACAACTTTTTTAAATAAATCACTTTAACAAATAAATCAACGGCATTTAACTAACATTTATTTCATAATAACTCTCTGTATATATGAAATCTAACAATGATGGCGCTCGATAAAAACAGTCTGGTGTTGCTGTGTATCCTCAAACCATTCATTAATGACTAAAATGGCAAGAGAAGCACTAACTGTACCAATATGTTCGAATGCAAGAGCTGCGTGCAGTGTAAGTTAGAATTCAGGCCAGTGTTTGGGGGATAAATTTCAAAGGTGAAAACCAGAAATGAAAAAAAATATATATTTATAACATAAACACTTGCATTTATTTTTAAAATTTTACGTAATGGTTACACAAAACTAGCTTGCCCCACTACTTCTGTTTTGTGTTGAAATGATTATAGGTATCAACGTGGACAGGTGAATTCTTGTGGATTCATAAAAACAGAATGCACTGCAGCAACAGTAAATGTCAATTAGAAACTTACCTTTTAATATTTCCAGTGTGACTTCGTCAAGTGAATCCATTGGTTTATATACGTAAATATGTTACTTATGAGCTGCGAAGAGCAAAGCAGTATTTTAGCTATCTATGTAACGTTGTTAATAACCTTATGGTGACAGCGTTTCAAAATGTAACATCTGATGTGCGGGAAAGATAAGGATGCTTCACAGGGAACGCGTTTATGCATGCTCAAAGAAAGGTATGTTCCATTACATGACAAAGAAGGGGTCAAAAACAGCACTGGATATTATATTTGAAAAACAAAAAAAAAAAGTATTTGTAAAAAACCAATTGGACACTGCAAGGAAACTGTAATTATACCGTTAGCTTTTCATATACTCAACAATGTCATTGACGTAAATAATTTTTTTCCTAAAATAATGGAACGATCCTAAACAGCTACAGTCGCTCAGCACTCGTGCTTTTTCCTGTTTAAACACAAAAGATGATTTGCCATTGTTTTATTTGCTGCTCGTTTGTGGCTTTGAGTTTAAAATGACTTTTGAGCCATATCAACACTACACATTATATTGTTTGGCGTTTCAAGTTCATGATGCTGTGTCTTTGATAGAGATGTTTTGTCATTTGAAATTAAAATCCCTAACCTGGATAAATCCACCCATTTTGTTGATGCTATGAAGCCGATTAATTTTAATTCCAGTGAGACTATATGACTGAAAAACAAAATATATATTCTTGTGACGTACTACCATGGGGATATCATTGAACTATATAAAACTTTTAAATATTCCTAAATTCTTGAACTTTTCTTTTTATCTTAATAAATTCCAGCAACACTGTTTGGATTAAGCCATTTATTTGACACAGTGAAAAAACTCTTGCATCAAACCACCAGACACATTTTTTATACAAGAGTCATTTATTTTAAAATTTGGAAACTATTTTGATTTGTAGAAAAATGCTCCCATTTGAATATAATAAATACTACCCTTTGCAGGGAATCCAGCTGTTAAATCATACTAGTTACAGAGAAAGGCCACTGAATTAGGCAAGTATTAATCTGAAATGTCATAGTTGTTAACAAAATCAAGGTTGTATTCTAAAACCTTTCTGGAATAAAAAGAGTTTAATTTAAGTCTCGGGGTTGTGTCTTACTCATATCTTAAAACAAGACAAACCTAGAAAGTTTTGGTTCTTGAAATAAGAATACATGTCCTGCTATGCTCATTGCTGTAGTTGATAACAGGCTTTTCTCTCACAGTTGTGCTTTTTTTAAGTCGAAATTGTCTTGGAATTACACTTATATATCTAAGTCAGATAGCGTAAGACCAATTATCTTGAATTAAACAAAATAATCTAGCAAGTATCATTGCAACATGAGATATTTAATCTCTTGGGGCAAAATATTAGATATATTACCTTAAAATAAGAAATTTTTATTTGTTAAGAAAAAATGTTTTGCAGTGAAAAATAAAACCACTGCTAACGGAGTTCCGCTTCAGATTTACGCTCCTGTACTGGACAAGACCACTATCTTAGCATCTTTAACTCTGTCACCTGCAGCTCTGTCTCCTGGTTTCTGGTCAGTGCCACTGTCTCCAACCCATATTTAATACAATACAATACAATACAATACAATTTATTTTTGTATTGCCCAAAATCACACAATAAGTTCTGCAATGGGCGGTAACAGGCCCTGCCTTTTGACAGTCCCCCAGCCTTGACTCTCTAAGAAGATAAGGAAAAACCCACAAACGAAACCCTTGTAGGGGAAAAAATAGAAGAATCCTTGGGAAAGGCAGTTCAAAGAGAGACCCTGTGGTGTTATGGGTCCACAGCTCGTTGAGCAAAAGGCCATTCATTTTAAATAAATAATCACCGCACCCGAGGCGGCTTCGTGAGGGGTGGCGATGTTGTAGCGAGCCGCGGGGCAGTAAATGTCGTTGTGGGCGTTTCTCACCGTGTGCACAGGTGAGGAACTGCCCACATCCGTGATTGCTCCCGTGGCTAATGCTTCAGCTGTGATGGCCCCTCACGTTTTAAAAAGAAGCGCCATCGGTTGTGGGGGGGTGAAAGGAATTGATCGGAGAAAAAAAAAGAAAAAGAAACGATCGGAGAGAAAAAGGAAAGGAAAGAGGACGGAGGTTACTGGGAGCGAGGGAGCAGGCGGTGCGTGAGTGTGGTGAGCGCGCGATCGAGCGCTCGTGGGCAGCTGCTAGGAAGCTGGGTGTTAGGCCGACACCCAGGCGTTTGAGTTGAGGTTGCTCCTGCTGAGTGACCAGGTAGCGGGAGTGCCTAGAGGAAAGCGACGGGCCGCAGAGAAGCCGTGGAAAGGCAGCGGAAGTCGGGAGGCTTGGTGGTGGAGTCCCCAATGTGTGCGTCCTGGCTATTGGGGTAACCAAGTTCTCGGGGACTGGGATGAGTGCCAGACCGAAGCCAGGGATCGGGAGGTCTCCAGTCTCGCGTGTGTTGTAGGAGGGCAGCTGCAGAGAGCGTCTTGCCTGCTGCTAAGCCCAAACGGGATAAGCAGGTGAGACGCTAACAGAAACGCTAATAAACGATGCACCGGATTTGTTGTTTTAAAGAACTGCTTCATAGAGAAGATTTTAGCCTCTGGTTTTAAAGGATTGTTTTTTCTTAATATTTTAACCTCCACGTTCTTTTTAGGGGTTATTTATTTAATGAACTTTGAAGAACTGCACTATTTATTGGAACACTGTTTTTTGTTTTGATGGACAATTTTTAATAAAAGCACTTTTGTACTTTCAACCATCCCCTTGCTCAGATGCTCAATTTGCCTCCATTGACTAGCTCACTCGGTAACATTATCGACGGTGTTGGGTTCAAGGGTTCCCAAAATCAGATGGGAGTGTGGAGCCAGAACCCACATCGTCACAGACCCCTTTCCAGGCAGGTTGGGCATTCCGTGTGTGTCAAAAAAAAGAGGGACAATGCAATACACAGAACAGAACACAAGTAATCCTAAATACAATATAATAGTTCAATAGAAACATTACAAGTACAGAGCAGAATTCAACAGTAAATTACACTACATAATAAGATTTGGATTTGTCCTGCAGACCTCAGCCATCAAGCTGCCTCCCCCTATTGGCCATTCCACAGCTGAATCACTGCTGGGCCAGCCAATCCGATGAAAAAAAACCCACTACCCCACTATGATTTCTGTGATCCTCCATCAGAGATGACTATACCTTAGGCCAGCAAATCAACTTGGTAGGTAGGCAGTGGCATCAAGTGCCACATTTCAGCACAGAAAAGAGAAACAGAATAAGTAAGGGTTAGTAAAAAATGATAACTATCATATTACTTATGTTTAGTGCCAATGACTAACAATAGAGATGTAGTTTGTACAGTTAATCAGCAGCTCTACTCAGAATATACTAAGCTAAAGTAGTGAGACTTCAGCTGGGATTTGAAAGATGAGACCGAAGGGTCATCTCTTGTAGTAGCAGGCAGACCATTCCACAGTTTAGAGGCCCCTGTAACTAAAAGCTTCACCTCCCACTGTTATTTTATTAACACTAGAATTACTAAAGCCTGTGAAAAAGGTCGTAATCCTGGCCCACCTTAAATCCCTTCACACCTCTCTGTCAGCATCTTTTGTCTTGTAAATGTGTCAATCAACACAAGAAGCAAGCAGCCTACTATCCCATCCCCCCACCCATCACCGCAGCTCAATTCACAAAGAAGGTTTTCAGTGCTCAGTGTTTTGAGACAATGGAACTGGAAATTCTCTGATGTGAAGGGATAAAAGCTGACACACAAACGCTGGTTAATCATGCCTTCTTGGTATCTCATTGTCACTTGAATTTTTTTTATTCAGTTTTATTGAGTGTTCCTGCTCACACTGAATTAGCATGCAACTTATGGTCCATGATGTCGAAGCCGCACTGACAAAAAAACAGAGGCATAGGTATATATGATATTTGGAATAATAATACATTTCGGAAAAAATTGTGGCACTGATGCAACATTATTCATATTATTCATATTTAATTGCATACCTGCTTGTGGTTGTAATCAGTGACCACAATTTTTTTTTCCCCAATATTGCCCATTCTCAACATTTTGGTGCATGGTGGTGTTTCTTTTGTAGTCCAGGGCATACCGAGGAAAGAATAGTACAGAGAGGTCAGTTCTGCACTATATACAATCATCAAATTCAAATGATAACAGTTTCCACACACTTAAGAACCACCCTTCCTACATTGATGACATGTGTACCTGTTGCAATGTACACACTTCTCTCCTAGCTGTGGTTCCTATTACATTGAAGGGGAACCAGACACCGAGTTTGCTTTCCTTGGAACAGAAGCTTGTCAGTCTTGCATCCTCTTTTTCTTTTCTATCATCTTTTCTTGTAAGAAGTGATGACAAGGTTCCTCTGCAAGGTGAGCCAAGAATACTTTTCTTTTTTTCAGTGGACCCCGTATACATGCCTTGCACAATACATGTGCATTTATCGCAGCCAGGTCAAGCATGTTGTAGCACATTGCAACTGGCCACCTGCATGTTCCTGTTCGCACTGAATAAACTCATGCCTTCTGGTCCATGATGTCAACACAGCACCAGGGGGAAAAAAAAGAGACAAATATATGTGACATTTTGAAGAAATCATTTTATGACCTGAATAGTACCAATCAGAAAACATCATCACACTAATGCAATATTATTTGAAAACTAACAGTGTAAGATCAGGTGTAAATTTATGCTGACACTGTTAGTTAGGGTCAGATCAGGAGGGAGAAGGGAGAGCTTGAATGTGAGTGAGAGAATAAAACTGAATAAATAGCTAACTTTTACAAGTACCATAAATTTAATAAAACTGAATAAAAAAATTCAAGTAACAATGAGATACCAAGAAGGCATGATTCACCAGTGTTTATGTGTCAGATTTTATCCCTCCAGATCACAGAATTTCCAGTTCCATTGTCTCAAAACCCCACTCATATCTACAGTTATTCCCAGTTTCAAATAAAAACTAAGAGCATCAGATCTGAAGTGGTGGTGGGTGAGCTGTATCGTGATCGTGGCTGAGAGAATAAAAGTGGAAAAAAAACCCTGCTATCTTTTACAAGTACCACACAAATCAAATGTATGTTTTTATTGTATGTAATCTATACTAATAAAAGGCAAAGCCCTCACTGACTCACTCACTCACTCACTCATCAGTAATTCTCCAACTTCCCGTTTAGGTAGAAGGCTGAAATTTGGCAGGCTATATATATATGACAGCAACACTCATAACAGTGACAAAGCAATTACATTGACAATCATGTTACGTTATTTTTAAAATGTTTCCTTTTCTTTTTCATAACTTCTTTAACACACTACTTCTCCGCTGCAAAGCGCGGGTATTTTGCTAGTTAACAATAAGAGTAGCTCACTACTCAAAACAGTAAATCTGCGAGGCAGCCAGGATCAAACCAGCAACGTATTGATTACAAGGCAACAGATCTTACCACTGTAACACATAAGCTGTCATATTATACTTGTACCTTTTGTAAAAGTGTTTATTTGATATTTGGACTTCAGCCTTCACACATTATACAGTTCATGTCTGCATTTTGTCATTTATTACTAAAATATGAAAAACGTTTCTGTTTTAACGATGTGTTTACATAGATTGTTGTAGACACGGAATGCACATGAAATGTATGTATTTCAAAAGATGGTATATTATTTACCCTCTACAGCTCCAGGCAATTCACTCCAACATGAACACAGAGCACTGAGAGACTTTTTTGTGAATTGAGCTGCGGCAATGGGTGGGGAGGGGTGGAATTAGTAGACTGCTTGTGTTGATCGACACATTTACAAGACAAAAGATGCTGACAGAGAGGTGTGAAGGGATTTAAGGTGGACTGGGATTATGAGTTTTTTTGATAGGCTTTGGTAATTCTATTGTTAATCTTTGGAATCATAAGCAGACCAGGATCTTGAGATCTTAATGCACATTCTGGCTTGTAAGTCATGATAAGTTCAGATAAGTAAGCTGTACCTTGTCCATTTAAGGTTTTATATGTTAAAGGAGAATTTTGAAATCTGCCCTAACCTTAACTGGGAGGCAGTATAAGGATTTAAGAGCTGGAGTTATGTGTTCATATTTTCTTGTTCTTGTAATAATTGTTGCAGCAGCATTTTGGATTAACTGGAAACTGTATAAAGAACAGTTTGAACATCCAATGAACACAGCATGCATTAACACTAGAATTACCAGAGCCTATGAAAAAACTCGTAAATCCGTCCCACCTTAAATCGCTTCTTAAAATCGTTCACAGCTCTCCACCAGCGTCTTTTGTCATCTAAATGTGCTGATAAAAATTAGGCTGCAAGCAGCCAGCTATTCCATCCCCCCGCTGACTTAGAATGTGCACAAACTTCTCCCAGCTCATGCCTTGATTGATTTTCTGGGAGTGAAGTGGAGTTTTAGAGTGGAAATAATATTTCATGTCTGTTCTGTTTCTACTGTAATCTGTGTAAACACATTGTTAAAACAGAAACGTTTTTTATATTCTAGTAGTAAATGACAAAATGTAGGCATAAAGTATATAATTTACTGTATGAAGCCTGAATTATCAAACAAATACTTTCACAAAAGGTACAAATCTAACACAACAATTGCACTTTTATCCAAAACAAAAAGCCGCCTTAACATGCGACATTGACACCCATTCATTATAACTGCCTCTGTGGTGCGATAGAATCAGCTGCCGACTGGGAATCAAAAGGTTGTGAGTTCAATCCTGCACCACACCGTTTTGAGAAGTAAACTGCTCTTAGTCTTACTATTTTAGAATAAAAACATACACTTGATTTCAGTCTGTAACAGCCGGTGTAAATTATGATACTAGTAAAGGTTAGCTTTGTTTTTTTTTAGTCCGTTTTATTATTTCAGCCGCGTTCACGAGCCCAAACACACCCCACCCCCGCATCTGACACTGATGTTTTCACATAGACGCGCTTTAACAGAGGTAAACTCAGCTCCCTTCTACATCGGAGCAAGAATGCAAATACCATTGCTTGCATACTAAAGTGTCAGCAGTCACTTTTCGTGCCATTACACACATTTTTGAGCATGCTCTCTGCACACTACTTGTGACTTTAGGCTTTAGGAAGTAAGTAAATAAATAAAGGTAAATCGTGTCATAAAATGATTTCTTCAAAACGTTGAATGTTATTTATTTGGCACGGACATGTCTGCATGCACTTTTTGTGGCATTACACATGTATTTTTTGAGCTAACCTTTACAAGTATCATAAATTACACCGGCTGTTACAGACTGAAATCAAGTGTATGTTTTTATTCTAAAATAGTAAGACTAAGAGCAGTTTACTTCTCAAAACGGAGGGTTGCAAAATCGCAGGATTGAACTCGCAACCTTTTGATTCCCAGTCGGCAGCTGATTCTATTGCACCACGGAAGCAGTCATAATGAATGGGTGTCAATGTCGCATGTTAAGGCGGCTTTTTGTTTCTGCAGTTATATTTTTGAATAAAAGTGCAATTGTTGTGTTAGATTTGTACCTTTTGTGAAAGTATTTGTTTGATACTTCAGGCTTCATCTATACTAATAAAAGGCAAAGCCCTCACTCACTCACTCACTCATCACTAATTCTCCAACTTCCCGTGTAGGTAGAAGGATGAAATTTGGCAGGCTCATTCCTTACAGCTTACTTACAAAAGTTGGGCAGGTTTCATTTCGAAATTCTACGCCTAATGGTCATAACTGGAAGGTATTTTTCTCCATTAACTGTAATGGAGTTGAGCTGGAATGACGTGGGGGGCAGAGTTTCGTGTGACATCATCACGCCTCCCACGTAATCACGTGAACTGACTGTCAACGCAGTGTGTAGAAAACCAGGAAGACCTCCAAAAAGCGCTTAAGAAAACATGCATTATATAATTGAGAAGGCAGCGAAACAATAAGAAGCGAGCGAGTGACATATACTACCATATTCATGAGTGCTGCTACCTCGGAAAGAAAGCAAGGTGTAAACCTAAACTTTAAATTAAGTTCATAGACAGGCTACCGCTGGCGTTTCACATGCCCACAGGTAATGCGGGATACAAGTTTAATGAGAGGACACAGGATATAAACGAGAGTTTTGATCACTTTGTAACTAAGTTAAAATTGTAGGTGAAGGGGTGTGCTTATGCAAATTCGAGACTGTGTTTGTGGGGATTGACAGTTAAGGCGGGTGGGGAGTCACGTCATCATCTCCCCTCCCATTCATCTCATTTCGCTCTGAGCTGAGCTCCGCGGCTAATGCCATCTTCCGAAGCAACTTCGTCAGACTGCCACCAAATACTCACAGAAAAATCCACAAGCTAATACACACGCGGTCTCTAGAGTTTCTCCACACTGAATCCTCCAGGCACTACTTACAAAAGGTCACATTGACAATCGTGTTACGTTATTTTTAAAATCTTTCCTTTTCTTAGCACAAGCACAGCTGAGAAGCTTCGATGCATGTGCTCCATAACGCATTAAAAAATAATGCATTTAATCACACTTTGCATTACAAGCAAAGGGAGCTTTGTCAATGCATGATTTCCTGGTACACGATTACATTGATCAGCGCATCCCGATTCATTTTACCCTCGCACCACCTTAGTTTGAGAAGAAGTATGAAAAAATATGAGGTTAACACAGAAAAACAGATCACCAATTCAAGCTTTATGAATAATCGATTCGCCATCAATAATTGTTTTGGTAAAGCCATCCTCCTTCCATTTTATAATTTTTCCGCCATTAGCCATGATTAAATGAACGGTTAATAAAGTAAGAGCAAAGCAAGGGTGACTTATTTAGGCAGGCATATATATGACAGCAACACTCATGACAATGTCAATCATGTTACGTTATTATTAAAATGTTTCCTTTTCTTTTTCATTACTTCTTTAACACACTACTCCTCCGCTGCGAGGCGCGGGTATTTTGATATATATATATATCATATAATATATGAATGACCTCCAAAGAGCGCTGAGACTTTTGATATCATGAACGTGTCTGCAAAAACTGGGGTCTCCTGCCCAGCAAAAGTCGAGCAGCCAGCACGCGTGCATAGCTGTGCCGGCCTTTGAGACGCTGACTGCGCTTCTGCTTTAAGTCAAAGTGAGCACTTTTAATTTTTTTCATCCTCCCCCTGCGCTATAGCCCAGACAAGTGCAAACATGGGACCCCTTTTCTACACCACAGCAAAATAATATTAAGGCGATTCACACTTTCTTTTGCACGTATACGATTATGAGGTCCTCACCTCGGATTATGAAGACGCGCACAAGAGTGGAGGACTGACAGTGCCATCACAGCCGATTAAAAGCGGGGATGTCTCACCAGTCTACACAAGACCCACCGCGACTGTCCCCAAAAAGCGATCATAACGTCAGCGAACACATCTCTCTATACTATATAAAAGAAAAAGGCAACTTTCCTTTCTTTACACCTTTTTCCTTTTATCCCAAACCAAAGCCTTTCTCTCTTAACACTGCAGAGGACACAAAACTAATTTTCTTTAAATGCCGGTAAGGCACATTACCAGAGGCACAAATTTGAACGTTCACATAGAAAATTTAATTTCTATACCACAGCCGTCGTGTAGCACTTTTCAAAAGGGATCTACTACCGAGAGATGATCCATATATATTTTAGCTGCTGTTAGTTACTTACCTGTTGTGTTACACAGTCTTTAAAATGTAGTTTACCCGCAACCACTCCAGTAGTGCTCAATGTATCTGTACTTCTTAAAACGTTAATGTTTTACTGTTTAATAACTTATAGACTATATTTTATTATTTTTCCCTTGCACTCAGTGACCAAAGCTATACACACACATATAGACACATACAAACATACACACAAGTATATGTATGTGTATATATATGTATGTATGTGTATATATATTTACACACACACACACCCCTATCTACATTATATATATATATATATACACACACACACACCCCTATCTACATTATATATATATACACACACACACACACACACATACATACATACATACACACATATATATAATTTGTGTGTGTGTATGTATGTGTGTGTAAATATGATGTAGATAGGTATGTATATATATATATATGTGTGTGTATATGTAGATATGTATATAGATATGTAGATATGAAGATATGTATGTGTATATATATGTATATATATATGTATGTATGTGTGTGTGTGTGTGTGTGTATATATATGACAGCAGCAATCCAAGCTGTGAGAAAACAGTAAAAAGGAGTCGTGTCAGACGTCGTGGTACATTTTCTGATGCAGCTACCGAAAACAACTTCGTGACGCTGCCGCCAAATACACAAAACTATTACTTTGACAATCATGTTACATTTTTAAAATGTTTCCTTTTCTTTTTCATAACTTCTTTAACATATGACATCGCTGCGAAGCGCGGGTATTTTGCTATATATATATATATCACAGCGACACTCATAACAGTGACAAAACAATTACATTGACAATCATGTTACGTTATTTTCAAAATATTTCCTTTTCTTTCTGTTTCCTTCTTTAACACACTACTTCTCTGCCAAGCGGGTATATATATATATATATATATATATATAGATAGATAGAGATATATATATATAGATATATATATATATATATAGATAGATAGATATGAGAACAACACTCATATCAATGACAAAACAATTACATTAACAATCATGTTACGTTATTTTTAAAATTTTTCCTTTTCTTTTTCGTACCTTCTTTAACACACTACTTCTCCGCTGCGAAGCGCGGGTATTGTGCTAGTACATTATATAGTTTATGCCTACATTTTGTCGTCTACTACTAGAATATAAAAAATGTTTCTGTTTTAACAATGTTTTTACACAGATTACTGTAGAAACGGAACAGACATGAAATGCGTGTGTTACAAACAACAATCTATTATTTCCACTCTAAAACTCCACTTCACTCCCAGAAAATCAATCAAGGCATGAGCTGGGAGAAGGTTGTGCACGTTCTAAGTCGGTGGGGGGATGGAATAGCCGGCTGCTTGCAGCCTGATTTTTATCAGCACATTTAGATGACAAAAGACGCTGGTGGAGAGCTGTGAACGATTTTAAGAAGCGATTTAAGGTGGGACGGATTTACGAGTTTTTTCGTAGGCTCTGGTAAATCAAGTGTTAAATCAATCCTACTAGAAATAAATGCATGAATTAATTTCTCACAATATTGCTTATTTTAAAAATGCCTTAATTTCCCAATATTTTTAAAACGGAAGAAACATGATTTAGACAACTTTGTAATATGTGGTTTAAATTGCATGCTAAATTCAAAGATAACTCCTAGATTGCAGGCTGATTCGGTAAAATTAATGGTGATTCCAAATGAATTAAATGATGACAAAATATTGTTGCAATCAGCATCATTCCATCCAATTAAGACAAGTAGTTCTCATCCATTTACTCCTTTAATTCACTAACACAACTAATTAAAGACAACATTGGAGAAACTTCATTTGGTCTAAAGAAAAGGTATAACTAGGTGTCATCTTCATACGAGTGAAAATTAACATTATATTTTCTAATGACATATTCCAGTGGAAGCATGTAAAACGAAATCAGTAAAGGTTCCAGTACTGAGCCTTGTGGGACACCATATCTCAGTTCTGTGTATAATGATGGAATACTGTCAGCAAATTTCTGTACGTGTTGGAATCGATTTGAAAAATAAGAACTAAACCAGGCAAGTACAGTGCATGTAAGCACAACATCATTTTCCAGCCTGTGTAGTAAAATAGAATGGTCAATGGTGTCAAATGCTGCACTTAAGTCTAACAACATAATTACAGTGGAATTTTCTTTATCAGAGGATATCAGAATGTCATTTACAACATGCATTATTGTCGTTTCTGCACTATGACCAGCGCAGAAACCAGACTGGAATTTCTCAAGTAGATTGTGATGCGTAAGGTGTGACTGAAGCTGATTGGTTACTACTTTTTCAAGTATTTTAGAGAGAGAGGGTAAATTTGAAATTGGTCTATAATTATTAAGTATATGTGGGTCTTGGTTTGACTTTTTAAGAAATATACTGCTAATATGTGTTGGTATTTTGCACCGTAGATCTGAATTCCTATTTGTTAATTTAGCCACTGTTCTAAACAGTACACTCTCTGCACATGCTGTTTGAAAGATGTCCAGCTTTGTTGTACTCCATCAGCATTCCAGCTTTCGACAGTCTAATTTAAGAGCTCAAATGTTTTCAGTAAACCAGGGACAGTTTCTATATGCTTTGATCACTTTAGTTTACATTTGATGTTAATTGATGTAAATGGTTTTCCACAATTACACTTGACTTACTCAATGTACCTATAAATTTTGAAGCAGAATTACAGTCTAGATGTCACACTGTTTTTGTTCTAATCTATAAGTGTATTGGTAAGGGCAGAACCAAACCAAATGTGATTAAGTAGTCAGAAATAATTTAATGGTGTAATATTTAAATTCTGAATTTCAACTTTGTAAGTTATAATTAATTCTAATGTGTGGTTATGATTATGAGTTGCACCTTTGACAATCTGACAAAATCCTAATGAATTTAGCAAATAATTAAAACGTTTGCTAAAAGTGTCAGTTTCCACATCAATGTGTACATTAAAATCCCCCATCAATACTACATGATCACAATTTATAACCAAATCAGATAAAAGACTGTCAAATTCAGTCATGAACAATAAATATGGCCCTGTTGGTCTGTAGACTAGCACTACAATTGTGTTGGAATCTGTTTTAATATTTAAAATGAATACCTCAAAGGATGTAAAGTGATTTGCATTTTGTTACAATCAGTTATTCCATGGCCTCCTCCTCGACCAGAATCTCTAGAGTTGTGACTTAACGAGTATCCTTCTGGTGAACCCTGAGCTAGTGGAACAGTACTAGGTTTACTAAGCCAGGTTTCAGTGAAAATACACAGATACGATTTTGAACTTAATATAATATTATTTACCAAAACAGCTTTACTTTCAAGAGAGGAAATATTCAATAAGCAGCATTTAAAATAGCATACTTCTTTCTGAATTGGTGATATATTTTTTTGTTTTAATTTGAACTAAGTTTCTATAACAGGTGCCCCAGTAGAGGGTCTGATTTTATCTCTTGGTCTAATATAACAAAGCTGGTCCCACTAACATCCTGTAAACCCTCCTTTTCACTCTTGTTGATACTTGTTTGTCACAAATAACCCCTGACACTCTTCTCCACCCTGCCTGCACTCTCTTTTTCACCTCTCTTCCACAATTCCCTTTATTCTGCATTGTTGATCCAAAGTATTTAAACTCATCCATCTTCCCCAGCTCTACTCCCTACATCCTCACCATTCCACTGACCTTCCTGTCATTCACACACACATATTCTGTCTTGTTCCTACTGACATTCATTCCTCTCCTCTATAGAGCATATCTCCACCTCTCCAGGGTCTCCTTTACCTGCTCCCTAGTCTCTCTACAGATCATAATGTCATCAGCAAACATCATAATCCAAGGGGACTCCTTTCTAATCTCATCTGTCAACCTGTTGATCACCATTTCAAATAAGAAGGGGCTCAGAGCTGATCCCTGATGTAATCCCACCTCCATGTTGAATGCATCCGTTACTTCTACCGCAGACCTCACTAATGTCACACTTCCCTTGTATATAGTACAACTCTTACATACTTCTCTGTCACTAATGACTTCCTCATACCATATCACAACTCCTCTCGAGGCACCCTGTCATATGCTTTCTCCAGGTCCACAAAGACACAATGCAACTCTTTCTGGCCTTCTCTATACTTCTCCATCAACAACCTCGGAGGAAACACTGCATCTGTGGTGTTCTTTCTTGGCATGAAACCATAATTCTGCTTGCTAATCATCACCTACCTTTTTAACCTAGCTTCTGCTACTCTTTCCCATAACTTCATGCTGTGGCTCATCAATTTTATACACCTGTAGATTCTACAGCTCTGCACACCCCCTATTCTTAAAAATCAGCACCAGTACACTTCTTCTCCCCTCCTCAGGCATCCCGTCACTTTCCAAGATTCCATTAAACTATCTGGTTAAAAACTCCACAGCCATCTCTACTTCACATTTCCATGCTTCCACAGGTATGTCATCTGGACCAATGGTCTTTCCATTCTTCATCCTCTTCATAGCTGTCCTTACTTCCTCTTTGCTAATCCGTTGCACTTCCTGATTCACTATCTCCACATCACCCAACCTTTTCTCCCTCTTATTCTCTTCATTTATCAGCATCTCAAAGTACCTATTCCATCTTCTCAACACACCCTACTCGCTTGGGAGTAGGTTTCCATCTTCATTCTTTATGACCCTAACCTGCTGCAAATCTTTCCCAGCTCTGTCTATCTGTCTAGCCAATCGGTACAGGTCCTTTCGTCCCTCCTTAGTGTCCAGCCTCTCATACAACTCATCATATGCATTTTCTTTAGCCTTTGACACCTTCATCTTCACCTTGAGCCTTATCTCCCTGTATTCTTGTCTACCTTCTGCATCTCTCTGACTATCCCACTTCTTCTTTGCCATCCTCTTCTTCTGTATACTATCCTGTACTTCCCCATTCCATTACCAGGTTTCCTTTTCCTCCTTCCTTTGTCCAGATGTCACGTCAAGCATCCTTCTTGCTGTCACTTGACTATTACTGCTGTAACTTTTCACTGCCACCAAGTGCCTGTCTTACCTCCTCCCTAAACTCAACCTTGCAGTCTTCCTTTTTCAACTACCACCATTTGATCCTAGACTCTGCCCTCACTCTCCTCCTGTTCTTGATCTCCAAAGTCATCCCACAGATCACCATCCTATGCTGTCTAACTACACTTTCCCATGCCACCACTTTGCAGTCTTTAATCTCCTTCAGATGGACTCTTTTGCTTAGGATATAATCTACCTGTGTGCATCTTCCTCCACTCTTGTATGTCACCCTATGTTCCTCACTCTTTTTAAAATATGTTTTCACCACAGCTATCCCATTCCTTTTTTCAAATTCCACTGTCATATGACCTTCTTCATTCCTCTCCTTGACACCATACCTACCCTTCATCTCCTCATCTCCTCTGTTCCCTTCACCAACATCTCCATTGAGATCTTCTCCAATCACCACTTTCTGTCCTTTGTGTGCCCTGTCCATTACATGCTGTTCCTTCAGAATAACCCCTACCCCATTTCTCCTCCCATCCACACCATGATAGAACAACTTAATTCCACCACCGATCCACTTGGCCTTATTCCCCTTCCATTTAGTCTCTTGCACACACAATATATAAACCTTCTCTCCATCATATCGGCTAGCTCTCTCCCATTTACAGTCATGCTGCCAACATTCAAAGTTCCTACCTTCAATTCCACTCTCTTTACCTTCTTCCTCTCCTCTTTCCTCTGGACACGTCATCCCCCTCTTTTTCTTCTTCTTCAGCCAACAGTAGCCCAATTTCCGCAGCACCCTTTTGGCTAACAGTATTGGTGGCAGCTGTTGTCAACCCGGGATCTGGTATTGAAATCTGTATTGTTGTCCGCATGTTGATCTGGCAAAATTTTACACTGGATGTCCTTCCTGACATAACCCTCCCCATTTATCCGGTATGGGACTGGCTCAAAGAAACGCACTGGTTTGTGTGTCCCCTGTGGCTGGGTTTGCACATCTACTAAGTATAATTTGATGAAAACATTCCTTTTTCCACCATCTGTAGGGGATGAATAAGTTCAGTACAGACAAACAAACACACTAGAACACACAGAACAAGCAAAGTGTACACACAAATCCAGAAGTCAGTGGGCAGTAGGCACCATCATAACATATCTGCTCTCCTTTAAGCACACACACACGCACACACACATACACACACAGAACAGGATGGGCCATGGCAAAAACTTCAAGTTAGCTGCTTACTCAAACAAGTCACTTTGAGGTTGATTGAAAAAAAATTACTCTTTTAACTGTAACCCATTTAATTGTATGCTTTCCCCATGAATGTATTTATAGTGGTATACCGGGGGCATACAGCTCCCCAAACCTGGACACAGGCAGGCACAGAGACACAAGTGCAAAAACAAAACACAGTTTATTTCCTTGTGGGGCAGCTTTATTCCCCACTCCCCACTTCAGAGCACAGTACACAAGTACCAACAGCAACACTGCTCAGTCCCTTTTCACTCTCTCTCTCTTTTCCTTCTTTCTTCCTCTCTTTTGTTTTCTCTGCCACCTCCACTCCCCTCCCAGCAAGCTTTGTCTTCCAACTCCCGACTGTGGCTCCCCAAACGGAGTGAGGCGGCCTCTTTTATAGTGCACCTGGAAGTGCTCCAGGCGCTCCCGAATCCTCTTCCAGCAGCACTTCTGGGTGTGGCGGAAGTGCTGAAGTCTAGGGGCCTCAGGCATAATGCAGTGCATAGAACTGACTTTAAGATATGGCGTATGGACAAAAGTGGAAATGTGCGTAAGCACAAAAAAAATCCAGATGCATACATCTGTGCATACACCAACTTCCTTGCACTTCCACTACATAAATCCCGGTCAGCCTGAAAAGTAATGCTTGTGCACATGCCTGCCACCCACCACGACTCCTCCCAGAATTACACCTCTTTGAATATGCAAATCAATATAAATAGCCCTTTATGTTTTGTAAATGAGGGAAAAAGAATTTCAGCAAATACCAAGTAGAGGCAAGGAAAAATGTACTATTTGTTGGTTTAAGCAATGATATAAACAACAAAAGTTAATCAAGTGACAGAGTGTTCAGAAAGTCACACAGTGACAAAATAAATAAGAAGTGATCAGATATCAAAGTCGCCATGACAAGGCGAATCTTAGCCCACCATCTAAATGTCATATAGAAGCATATTAGGGTACAGAGAAAAATAAAACAAAATAGGGACAGAGTGCAAAAAATTGTCCAAAAGTCAACTTTAATCTCCAAATTTCCTATTTAATAGTTTAATTTACTAGTTTCTCAAATCCCATTGTAAGTAATGTAGTATGTTAAATGCTTTGTATTCTATGTGTTCTTCTATGTACTCTATGTGTGTGAATCAGTACATTCTTCATAAATGGGCTTTCTCTTCCAACGACAGGACACAGAATACATGATATTCATATCAGAGCTCTCAGATCAATTTAAATACTAAGGTGTATACTTGATATCATTTTCATAATGATAGTAATTAAAGCATGTAAAACATGGGGGCATGGTGACGCATTGGTAGTGACGAGCTGACACCCAATCCACAGATTGTTTCTGCCAAGATGCTTGCTGCGCCGTGCACAACCTGTGATGAAATAATTTATTGCAGCAGTACTGTCTCTCTCAAACATACTAATCCCCAATTCCTGTCCTTCCTTTTCTTTCTCCAAGTAACCCATTGACTCACAATCAGCTCTGTAATAGATGCCAAGCCATCTGTAAGCTTACAACACAGATTCTTCAAAACTTTTATGAAACATTGAAATATCTTCATAGTACATGTTTAATTATTCCATCTGTCCAGGGTCATGCCAATCCCAGCAAGCATACAGCGTGAGGAAGAAACAATGCCTGAACAGGGTGCCAGCTCGTCGCTTTATAACGATGCTCAGGTTGTGCAGTTTTATAACTGTAGTGCAAGTTTACAGTGAGGTGATTGTACTTATAAGTATAAACAGATCTACCAGGAGGACTTGACGGACTGATTGAGTGTGTTTAGAGCTTTTTGGCTGAAACGTTTTCTTAACAGCGAGGTCCCTACAGGAAAGGCTCTGAAGCATTTGCCATACTTTATGGGAACAATTCAAACAGACTGTGAGCATGGCTGAGGCAGCATGTGCAAGACGCTGTATCCCAATAATCTGATCAGGTGCTGTACAGCTGTAACTTCACACTCATATACACTGAAAGTGACAAAGTTAAAGCAGCGATGGAAAAATTTGGCCTTTCTGTGCACCATTATATGGTTACAGGTTGATTACAATCAGCCTTAAAAAATGCCTTAAACAACAACAACAACATTTATTTATAATGCACATTTTCATACAAACAGTAGCTCAAAGTGCTTTACATATTAAAGAATAGAAAAATGACAGACACAATTATAAAACAAAATAAATCAACATTAACATGAATAAGAGTAAGGTTCAATGGCCAGGGGACAGAAAAACAAAAACTCCAGACGGCTGGAGAAAAATAAAATCTGTAGGGATTCCAGACCATGAGACCGCCCAGTCCCCTCTGGGCATTCTACCTAACATAAATGAAACAGTCCTCTTTGGATTTAGGGTTCTCACGGAAGGGCTTGATGATGATGATGGTCACGTAGACTTTTGCCTTTTAATCCGTCCATCATTGTTGGAGCATCATGAAGCTTTGAGTAGGTGGTGGTGACGCAGGCCACCACCACAAAGAAACCGGAAAAAGAAACAGAAAAGAGAGTAGGGGTCAGTACCGATTTTAGAGCCACCATGAATAGTTATTATGATGAATTGAACATACAGAGTATCAGGATTAAGTTAAATTAAGATTAAAATGAAGTTATAAAAGGCCATGTTAAAGTAATGTGTTTTCAGCAGTGTTTTAAAGTGCTCTACTGTATCAGCCTGGCAAATTCCTATTGGCAGGCTATTCCAGATTTTAGGTGCATAGCAGCAGAAGGCCGCCTCACCACTTCTTTTAAGTTTTGTTCTTGGAATTCTAAGGAGACACTCATTTGAGGATCTGAGGTTACGATTTGGAATATAAGGTGTCAGACATTCCGATATATAAGATGGGGCGAGATTATTTAAGGCTTTATAAACCATAAGCAGAATTTTAAAGTCAATTCTGAATGACACAGGTAACCAGTGTAGTGACATCAAAACTGGAGAAATGTGTTCTGATTTTCTTTTCCTAGTTAGGATTCTAGCAGCTGCATTCTGCACTAGTTGCAAACGATTTATATCTTTTTTGGGTAGTCCTGAGAGGAGTGCGTTACAGTAATCTAGTCGACTGAAAACAAACGTGAACTAATTTCTCAGCATCTTTCAGTGATATAAGAGGTCTAACTTTACTTATGTTTCTTAAGTGAAAAATGCTGTCCTAATGATCTGATTAATATGTGATTTAAAATTCAGATTACAGTCAACAATCACCCCTAAGCTTTTTACCTCCGTCTTGACTTTTAATCCTAATGTATCCAGTTTATTTCTAATAGCCTCATTGTATCCATTATTGCTGATCACTAAAATTTCAGTTTTCTCTTTATTTAACTTGAGAAAATTACTATTCATCCATTCTGAGATACTAGTCAGACATTGTGTTAGTGAATCAATAGAATCAGGGTCATCAGGTGCTATTGATAAGTACAGCTGTGTGTCATCAGCATAGCTGTGGTAGCTCACGTTGTGCCCTGAGATAATCTGACCTAACGGAAGCATGTAGATTGAGAATAACAGCGGACCCAGGATAGAGCCTTGTGGAACACCATATGGATATCATGTGTCTTGAGTTGTAATTCCCACAACTAACAAAAATTTTCTCCCTGTCAGGTAGGATTCAAACCAATTTAAGACACTGCCAGAGAGGCCCACCCATTGACTAAGGCGATTTCTAAGAATGTTGTGATCAATGGTGTCAAATGCAGCACTCAGATCTAAGAGGATGAGAACAGATAAATGGCCTCTGTCTGCATTTACCCGCAAGTCATTTACTACTTTAACGAGTGCAGTTTCTGTGCTGTGATTTGTTCTAAAACCTGACTGAAATTTATCAAGAATAGCATGTTTATTTAGGTGGTCATTTAACTGCATAATGACTGCCTTCTCAGAACTTTACTTAAGAAGGCAGGTTAGAGATGGGTCTAAAATTTTCAAGAGCTGAGGGGTCAAGATTATGTTTCTTAAGTAGGGGTTTAACTACAGCAGTCTTAAGACAGTCTGGGAAGACCCCAGTATCTAGTGACGAATTTACTATGTCAAGAACATTATCAATTAGCACGCCTGATACTTCTTTGAAAAACCTTGTTGGTATCGGGTCAAGGACGAGGTGGAGATTTTAATTGAGAGATTATTTTTTGTAAATCAGGTAAATCTATCCTAGTGAAAGAGTTTAATTTGTTTATAACAGGATGCTGGGGTTTAGGAGGATCCTTAGTGTTGGGGAGATATACTATGTTATTTCTAATATCATTAATTTTTTGATTGAAAAATACAGCGACAGCCTCACAGGTTTCACTGGAAGCACTTAGGAGGCATTCCTTTGAGCTACCTGGGTTTAGTAGGCGATCAATTGTAGAAAATAAGACTCTGGGATTACTAGCATTGTTATTTATAATCTTGAGAAATAGCAGCGTCTCTCAAGACGGACAGTGTTATTGTATTCTGTTATTTTGACTTTTAATATTTCGTGGTGGATAGTAAGTTTAGTCTTCCTCCATTGACGCTCAGCTCTACGGCATGTTCTCTTTAAATCAGACACTCTTTGGGTCTTCCATGGTATAACAATGCTAGAAGATTTTTTCACTGTCTTTTCAGGTGCAACTATGTCAACAGCAGCTCTCACTTTAGTATTAAATCTTTCCACCTTACTATTTACTATTATAGCTGGCACTATAAACGGACTGATTGCTTAAAATGTTTGTAAGTTTTAAAGCTGCTGCCGAATCAAAGAAGCGTTTTTTAACAATATGCTTCTCATGAGTGTTTTTATCATTATTTCTATATTAAAAGTAGAAGAAAATGGTCTGATAGACCAATATCAATGATCTGTTTTATATCAACTTTCAGTCCTTTAGTAATCACTAAGTCTAATGTATGACCTGCTTTATGTGTAGGCTGATTTATGAGTTGTCTCAAATCAAAAGAATCCAGGAGGTTCATAAATTCTTTTACTTTTAGATCACACTGATTATCTATATGAAAATTAAAGTCGCCAACTATTAGGAGTGTGTCATAGTTAGTAATTAAAATTGACATTAAGTCAGAGAATTCCTCAAAAAACGACGCGTTATATTTAGGAGGTCTATACACGGATAGTACTAGAACTTGAGAATCTCCATGAATAACAACGGCGAGATACTCAAAGGACTTGAACTTACCAAAACTGACATCTTTACATTTTAATCGCTCGAGTAAATGTTAGCCAATCCCCCCCTTTTCCCTGGCGGTTTGCACGAGTAAAACTGTAATCCGGAGGCAGATTCGATTAAAACTGCGCTGTCTGAATTCAAGCCATGTTTCATTTAGTGCAATAAGATCTATTTTTATCACTAATAAGATCGTTGATAAAAAACGTTTTGTTAGTTAAAGCTCTAACATTTAATAGTGCCATATTTAATGTTTCGGAGGTGCAGAGATGAGTACTATGTGCGTTATTGTTATTTGGAATAGGAACTAAATTATTATTATTAGCGCGCTCTGTGTGTATTTTTGTTTAATCTGTGATCTGTTTTATAGTTTTAATACATTGTTCCTCTAAAATAGTGATTTTAATTAGATTATTGGAGTTTATGCCGTATTTCCTAGGTTTTCTACGTGCATTGAGATTGCTTATTACAGTATTAATGGTGTGCACTTTAACGGAAGACTCTATTAAACATTCATCATGTCCTGGCACAACAGTATTATTTCGGAAGGGGTTAAGAGCAGAGATAGATAGTCAAGAAAACGAATTACCTTCGATATGTTTTCAGAGAGGACCCGGGCGCCGAAACTGTTCGGATGCAGGCCATCACGCTTGAAGAAACGCGCCTTTCAAAAAGAGATTCCAATTGTTGATGAAACCGACATCCTTCTTCTTGCAGAAACCCTGTAGCCAGTTGTTCAACCCTAGCAGACGACTGTAGTACTCGTTGGATCGTCTGACGAGAGGTAGTGGACCTGAAACGAAGATCTTTGCCGATGGGGTCCTCTCCTTCGTGTCTTTAATCAAAGCTGCAAGTCAGCCTTCAGGATTTCTGATTGTCGGTGCCTTATATCGTTTACGCGGCATGCAAGACGATTGATCCAACTGCCCTCTCCTTGTGTTTCTCGTAGACTGCTGGCGCGCTCATTATATCTCAGACACGAGCACCGGGAAAACAAGAAACAAACGATTTTGCATTAGGGCATGCGACATTAAGGTTTCTAACGATAGAATCACCTACCACTAATACATCACCAGGTGCTGAAGGCGAAATGGGGACGCGGAGAGGGTCAAACCGGTTCTGAGATAAAATGCTCGCCTGTGCCGATGGAGGTGCTCTGGCCTTGAACCTCCGCCTGCATAGCTGAAATCCACCGAGGTCAGCAGCGGCGTCGCTCCTACGAGACACGGGGTGAGGTCGGCACAGCGCGGGGTTGATGTTTCGCCGGTTCCAGATGGCAAGGACAGTTTATCCAACAGCCGTGCCTTCAGATTTCTCAGGTATCTCCGTCGGGACAGGAGAATCTGAATCTGTTCATCAAGTGCCTGGAGTTCCTCAACTACGATTTCAACGCGAGTTACCCCACTGTCGGCCATTTTCTGCTTCGTGCCCTAGGAGAAATGAGAGAGAGAGAGGTTAGACCGAACTAATAAATGATATGTGGTTAATTTCTGTGTATTTGATAAAGCCGCGTCAGGGATGTGGATCTAAAAAAGAAAGGGAAACCACACAGTAGCACTGCTTTGATGCTGGGTGCCACCAGTTTGCAAAACTAAGGAGACAATTTGCGTACCCAAGGGATTGAGCTGGCTTGAAGCGATGTGAGCGTGGAAACTGGCAACATTTCTGTGCCTACACACTGTTTATACATGAGGCCCAAGGGCTACGAAACTGTCCAGGCATTCTAAGCTCCAAACCCGTGGCCCTGGTGTAGCCAGGTGGTTTGCCCTCTTGTGCTCCAGGGGAGGTATTGTCTTGAATACAGTGGAACCTTGGTTCACGAACGTTTCGGTACACATACAACTCGGTTCACGACCACACACTCGGTATGCGAACAAGCCAGTTTCCCTTTCGGTTTGTGTGCGCCAATGATTTTCGCACGTGTTGCATTGTTCTCGGTCAGACGTGCCTGCCTGCTGCTGAGAGAGAGGGGGAGGGTGCGTGCTGCTGAGAGAGAGAGAGAGAGAGAGCGAGCCTGCACTTGCGTGCCTGCCTGGCCTGCTGGTTCATTCACGCCGATTACTGTAATGTATTTAAGCGCGTGTTGAGCCGCTCCCTGTTCATTGTTCTCAGTCAGACGTGCGTGCTTTACCTGTGATCTCTTTGTGCTCTACAGCATTTCATGTGCTTTTGCAGTTAACCATGGCTTCTAAGCAAGCGAAGAGCGGTGAGAAGAAAATTGAAATCGAAGTAAAGAAAGAAATTATTGAAAAGTTTGAGCGTGGCGTTCGTGTTACTGATCTTACCGCCGAGTACAAGAAGTCAAAATCTACGATTTCGACTATTGTAAAGCAGAAAGAATCTATTAAGTATGAAGCCTGAAGTCCAAATAGCAAAGAAACATTTTCACAAAGAATAACACAATTGCACTTTTATTCAAACATATAACTGCAGAAACAAAAGCGCCTTAACATGCAACATTGACACCAGTTTACTGTCACTGATTCCGTGGCTCAATAGACTCAGCCTCGCTTGGGAATCAAGGGGTCGCGGGTTGATCCTGCACCCTCCGCTTTGAGAAGTAAACTGCTCTTGTCTTACTGTTTTAGAATAAAAGCATACTTTTGATTTCAGTCTGTAACAGCCGGTGCAGTTTATGATCCTTGTAAAGGTTAGCTTTTTTTTTATTATTCACTTTTCACTCTCTCAGTCGCTCAGAATCAATCCATACAACCCATCTGACACGGTTTGTTTTTCACTAAAGACGCCGGCTTATAGCTCTTGCAGTGTACCACGATGCATACTAACAATCATTTCGGTCTTCAGACGATAAAGCTGGTGAAGCAATTGTTTTCACCGTCACTTGCTTTTCGCTTTTATTGTGAGTGCCTGCCAGTCCCCTCGCATGTTGCTGCGGCTTTTGCTTTTGTACTACAGGACATGCAGAGGAAAGAATGGTAAAGACCAGTAACTTCGGCGCTATATGCAATCATCAGACACTCCCCATCTGCCCGTGTCGTTCAGCACAGGAACATATATTGGTGTAAAGTATAACAAAGTGCACTTTTTCCATCGCCTTTCCTGTAAGAAGCAGTGTACACACTTTCTCATCCAGCATACAGCAACATGCGGGACTGCAGGAACACTCAATAAAACTGAATAAAAGAAAATCAAGTGACGGTGAGATACTGGCAGAAGGCAGCTCAGCAGCCTGTGTCACAACCAGGTGGGGCGTTAGCATGCATCGCGGTACAACTCAGAGCTACATATAGCGCGCCTGTATTCTGTTTCTTTTGTACTCGAGGGCACGCAGAGGAGAGAATAGTAAAGAGCAGTAAGTTCGGCGCTATATGCAATCATCAGACACTCCCATCTGCCCGTTGTTTTGTTATACTTTTCAATACTTTTATACTGCTCAAACGGGCATGCTCAAAAATACACGCGTAATGCCAATAAAAGTGCACAGACACTTCATTTGCAAACAAAACAAGTGCACTTTTATTCAAAACTACCTGTATAACCAAGAAAAAGAAAGCAAGTTACAGTAGAAGCGATTGATACGACACCTTGCATGGTGCAATGCTAAGAAGTGCTGATTTTCATTCCGTGCTATATGAAATCATCACATTCAAATATTAACAGTTCCTACACACCCAAGGACCGTACTTCCTACATTTACTACGACGCAGTACTTGTTGCAGTGTACACACCTCTGTGCTATGGTTTCTATTACACTGAATGAGCACCTGACACTGTACTTTCTTCCCTGGGAAGGTCCGCATCAGAGAATTCCAGATTCCTGCATAAATTCACACCCATCTGACGCTGTTCGCTTTTCAAATAATATTGCATTAGTATGCATTATATTTTCACATATATTGTCTCTTTCTTTCAGGTGTGTAATAGAAACCACAGCATAGAGAGAAGTGTGTACACTGCTTCTTACAGGAAAAAGGCGATGGAAAAAGTGCACTTGAATGCACCGGCTGTTACAGACGAAATCAAAAGCATGCTTTATTCTAAAACAGTAAAACAAGAGCAGTTTACTTCTAAAACGGAGGGCGAGATTGAACCACACCCCTTGATTCAAGCGGGCTGAGTCTAGTATTGAGCCACAGAGTCAGTTACAGTAAACTGGTGTCAATGTTGCATGTTAAGCTGCTTTTTGTTTCTGCAGTTATGTTTGAATAAAAGTGCAATGTGTTATTCTTGTGAAAATGTTTCTTTGCTATTTGGACTTCAGGCTTCATACATGATATAGTTTATGCCTACATTTTGTCATCTACTACTAGAATATAAAAAAGTTTCTGTTTTAACAATGTGTTGACACAGATTACTGTAGAAACGGAACAGACATGAAATGCTGTGTTCCAAACAACCATCTATTATTTCATTCTAAACTCCACTTCACTCCCAGATACTCAATCAAGGAATGAGCTGAGAAGTTCGCACGCTCTAAATTGGTGGGGGATGGAATAGCCGGCTTCTCTTTATCAGCACATTTAGAAGACAAAGGCGCTTGCGGAGAGGTGTGAAGGATTTAAGAAGCAGTTTAAGGTGGGACGGAATTACGAGTTTTTTCGTAGGCTCTGGTAATTCTAGTGTTAAAGCAGCTGATGTTGCAAAAAGGAGTTACAGCATTAACCAGGCAGAGGCTTCAAGTGCTGGAAGAGGTGGAAAAACTGTTTACCACTTTACTCATTTACCAATTTGAGAACCCTCGTGCTTTCAAGCAGCACAATGTAAACAAAGCCAGACTGCCAGTAATGTGGAGGGCAAACACGAAGGGTTGGGTCACAAGGACTTTTTGAATGGCTGCATGAGGCTTTCGCCCCACCAGCTAAACAGCTAAAAACACCAGAAACCCAAGAAATCACAAGAGAGAAAACACCTGAAGGAAAACATCCCTTCATCGCGGAGCCAGACTCTCTTTTCAAAAATGTAACCTCCTCTCTACCCAGTTCCTCCTCACTTCATGCCAGAACTTCGACTCATGCAAGGTTAGTTTTCTTGGTGGTTTATAGTTTTTGCATTACGGATTTTTCAAAAGTTAATTTTTCAGTTCAGTGAGTAATGATTTGTTGCAATGTTACTTTTTATTCTGAGCAGGGAGCCTGGGTGTTTTGTGTCAGTGTTATTCAATGTTTTACATTAGTTTACTATTACACTGTGCATTCTATGGTGTAATTAACTATATTTGTGCTTAATCTTTTACATATATTTACATATTTACATATATATTTACATACAGTTCATACGGTCTGGAACGGATTAATTGCATTTACATACAATCCTATGGGGGAAATTGCTTTGCTTACCCGACCAACCTCCGGTTTACGACCAGAGTTTTGGAACCACTATGGTCATGAACCGAGGTTGCACTGTATCAGCTCTCCCAGTCCTTCCATCACAGGGGTATCCTGGCTGCGGGCAAGGGCCCCAGCCACAGCCACAATATATGTGTATATTCACAATATATTGTCACGCACGCTAGCAGTAGGAGGTCATGGATTGATTCGACAGCACCTGGGAAACCATTCGCCAGGGAATGGCGGGTATTAACTTTCTCCCTCTGCTTCCTCATAGAAAGAAAGACCTTCCTGCACCATAGGCCTGGATTGACGCTGGCGTACTTCCCCGCTTCCTCCGCCATCTTGCCCTGACGCCATCCTTCCCATCCTCCCTTGCGTCCTTCCCGCATTCCTCCACTTCCGCTCCTCCCCAATAAATGGCGCGCACGCCAGGAGTCGCGCCGCATTATGAACTGTTTGTTTATAATTTTGACCTGTTTTTGTTTGTTCTGTACAATATACTGGGCCGGAAACCCCAACCCTTATTGCTGTCTCCTCGGTCCTTGACAAGTGGCGTAGTCGGCAGGATAGAGAGATCCCGGAATGACGGAGGGACAGGACCTCAACACGGTGCTGCAAGCCATGAATGACCAGCTCCAGGCGCTGCAGCTCGCGCAAGCCGCCACCACCCGGGAGCTGGAGGCCACGAAGGCCAGGTTGAGTGGAAGCCCAACGGGCGAGACCCGACCAGCACAGGCAGCCGCCTCATCCTTTAGTCCCGATGGGCCCTTCGGAGGACGTCGATGCCTACCTGGGCATGTTTGAGAGGACGGCCACCCGAACGAAAGTGGCAGCGGTCAGTGGGCGCCCATCCTGGCGCCATATCTGAAGGGACCCGCGCTGTGGGCCTATTATGACCTCCCTGAGGAGGAGGCCGCTAATTACGACCTCCTCAAGCCCGAAATACTGGCCCGCTACGGCATTAGCCCGGGCCAGCAGGCGGCCGAATGGCGGAACTGGGTCTTTGACCCTGAAAAAGCCCGCCCGCCCAGGCGCTCGAAGTTCTGGGGCAAGATGGGCCGCTGGCTACGCCAGAGGGACCCGGCGGGCGGAAAGTGGTCGAGCGGGTGGCCTGTGAAGGCCTGGTCAACGCGATGCCCAGTTCCCTCGCCCAGCAGGTCGGGGACACGCCTATCAAACATGTCGGGCCTCCTCGACGCCCTGGAGCGCCAGTTGGCGGTCCTCCGACTTGGGGGTCAGAAAAGCCTGCTCGCTGGAACCGGCAGGGACGGGCGGCCACCCCGAAGCCCTCGACGCTGCAGAAGCCAGCCAGAGCCAGAGAGCCGGGACCGCCCGCGCTGTTTCAAGTGTGGCGAGACCGTCACCTGCTGCCAAACTGCCCCCATCACATACGCCCGGAGCCTATGGACTGCAGCTGGACATCGTCGGAGAGGTATTGTACCCGCCGCATCCCTTGGCGAGTCCGAATCACGGGAGTGGTGTTGCTAAATGGGCACGCCGTGGTGGCTTTGTTTGATTCCGCAGCAACATTACCATTGTTGCTCGCCGCTTTGTCTTACCGCAACAGTGGTTAAAACAGCATTTGTTGGTCACCTGTGTGCATGGGGGACTAGGTCATATCGCTCCGCCACTGCTATGTCACCTGGAAGGGGAACCAATCCAAATGACGGTCGCTGTGTTACCTGACCCCCTTCCCAGTGATTTTGGGACAAGACTGGTCTAAAAGAATCAGCGTAAGCCATTCGCCGCCCCGGGCCTCGCTGGATCTTGTTATGAGGGGAAAAGGCACCCCTCCGCGCCTCCACGCCCGTGCACAAGGGCAGGCCCTATGGGCGCTGGTGTCTCGGGGACCTTCCGTGGCTACGGACCTTGACCCGAAGATTCCGCCGGAGAAGGGACTAGCCAGGGAACTCTTCCCGGCCCAGGCCCCAAGACCCTCTCGGCGCCTGGACCATCAATTTCGTCCACGCCGCCTCCTTTAAGAGGGAGCAGTGGAATGATGACTCCCTGCGCTTTGCCCGAATGCGTCGTTCTGCCTAACAGCTCACAGCGGACGGATCCACACCCGGAACCCTTCTTTGTCCTTGAGAATGATCTGTTGTACCGAAAGTGGCTACCCATGAGGGCGAGGTGCGGAAGTTGTTGCTAATTCAGCTGTACCTTCCGGGCGGAGATATGCGAAGTTGGCACATGCTCACCTCCTAGGCCCACCTGGGGCCAAAAACACTGGAGAGGATTAAGCCCGCTTTTACTGGCCTGGGATCAATGAGGAGGTCCCGCGGTTCTGTCAATCCTGTCCGGAGTGCCAGACCCGCCAGATTCCTAGGAGGGACCGTGCTCCTCTAGTCCCTATTCCCCTCGTGGACATCCCTTTGAAAGGATAGGGGTCGATTTGGTGGGACCCTGGAGCCCTCAACCCGTGGCCACAAGTATATCCTAGTCATGGTGGACTATGCCACCCGGTACCCAGAGGCGGTTCCCCGCGCCCGCTAATACTAAAAGCATCGCACGGGAACTGGTTAATTTGTTTCACGCGTGCGGCATACCCAAGGAGGTCCTCACGGACCAGGGCGCCCTTCACTTCGGATCACGTTCAAGGAGGTAGCCAAATTACTGCAGATAAAGCACCTGAAAGCGTCAGTCTATCACCCGCAAACTGGACGGGTTGGTCGAACGTTTAATCAGACGCTTAAGCAGATGCTCGCAAGGTAGTCAGCGGACGGCAGGAACTGGGACCAGCTCCTCCCGCTCGTGCTTTTTGCCTACCGGGAGGTACCCCAGGCCTCTACAGGCTTCTCCCCTTTTGAATTACTATACGGGCGACAACCCCGGGGAATCCTCGACATCCTAAAAGAAGGCTGGGAGGCCGAGGCTCTTCCCTCCTCTAACATTTTGGAGTACGTAGCGCAACTGCGCGACCGACTCACAAAGATCAGGCCCCTCCTAAAAGAGCACGCGGACTCGTGCGCAAGCAGCGCAGGCCCGTGTTACAACCGCAACTCCGTCCTCAGGGAGTTCCGCCGGGGACCGAAGTTATGGTGCTCGCCCGACCTCCCACTCGAAGCTGCTCGCTCACTGGCAAGGGCCTTACGAGGTTAAGGAGAGAAAGGACTGCGTCGACTATTTGGTGAAACAGCCCAATCGTCGATCGAAAGTGAGAGGATCTATCATGTCAACCTGTTAAAGCCCTGGAGAGATAGAGAGGAGCTTCCCAGCTCCCATAGGTCACTCTCCCTTTCGCAAGTCACAACTGCCCTTAACCTCGGCGAAGAGCTGACCCCCAAGCAGCGGCAGGAGTTAGCCCAAACACTCCGAGCCATCCCCGAGGTAGTGAGCGAAGTCACCCGCCGGACCGCTGATGAGCCCATATATAGTCACGGAGCCCGGTAATCGTCCGAGAGGCCCTACCGACTCCGGAGGCAAAACGCCAGAGAGGTCGAACTGGAGGTGAAACGTATGTTGGACATGGACATAATTGAAGAGAGCCATAGTCCCTGGTCCAGCCCTATTGTCCTCGCCTCCAAGCCAGACGGCTCCTGGAGGTTCTGTAATGACTTTAGACGCCTGAATCAGATCTCCAAGTTCGATGCCTACCCCATGCCCCGCATTGCGACCTCCTTGAGCGGCTGGAGTACGGCTCGCATCTGACTACCCTTGACATGACAAAAGGGTATTGGCAAATTCCTTTAACGGCATCCGCAAAGAGAAAACGGCCTTTAGCACCCCTAGGGCACTGGCAGTACAAGGTCCTCCCATTTGGGCTGCACGGGCCCCGCGACCTTCCAACGCCTGGTAGATAGAGTGCTGAAGCCCCACCAGTCCTATAGTGCGCTTACCTGGATGGCGTTGTCATCTATTCCGGCACCTGGGAGGAGCATCTACTGCAGGTCGCAGCTGTCCTCCTAACACTGGCTAAAGCCCGCCTCCGCATAAACCCCCGGAAGTGTTTTTTTGGATTAAAGGAGGCCAAATATTTAGGCTACCTCGTGGGACAAGGACAGGTGCGGCCACAGAGCTCCAAAAAGTTAAAGACATCTTAGAATGGCCCGTCAGATACCAAGAAACAGGTGCAGGCTTTCTGTTAAAGACATCTTAGAATGGCCCCGTCCAATACCAAGAAACAGGTGCAGGCTTTCTTGGGGCTTGCGGGTTACTACCGCCCGTTTGTTCCTCGTTTCTCCGAAAGAGCAGCACCCTTGACTGACCTGACAAAAAAGGGCGCTCCCCTATACGTGGTGTGGACCGACAAAGCAGAACACGCGCTCAGTGACCTAAAGAAGGCCCTAACGTCGGCACCTGTGTTACGGACGCCCGATTTTGGGCTCCCGTTTATTCTCCAGACCGACGCTTCGGACACAGGCCTGGGTGCCGTGCTGAGCCAAAGCGTCGATGGTGTCGAGCACCCTGTGATGTACCTTAGCCGAAACTGATGGACCGGGGACCGGTGCAGCGCTGCAGTGGAGAGGGAGGCCTTGGCCATTAAGTGGGCAGTGACCCACCTCCGTTACTACCTGCTGGGTCGCGAATTGCTTCTGGTGACTGATCACGCTGCACTTCAGTGGATGTCCCTACACAAAGAGTCGAATCCGCGGGTCACCAGGTGGTTCCTGGACTTACAGCCGTATAAGTTCACTGTCACTTATCGGCGGGCACCCTTCAGGCCAATGCCGATGCCCTCTCTCGTTCACGCACCTCGGTTAGGTCCTCCACCTGACGGTCCTGGGCTAAGGGGGATCGTGTCACGCACGCTTGAGTAGGAGGCAGCGGATTGATTCGATAGCACCTGGGAAACCATTCCGCCAGGGAATGGCGGGGTATTAACTTTCTCCCTCTGCTTCCTCATAGAAAGAAAGACCTTCCTGCACCATAGGCTGGATTGACGCGCAGTGCGTACTTCCGCCCTTCCTCCGCCATCTTGCCCTGACGTCATCCTTCCCATCCTCCCTTGCGGTCCTTCCCAGCATTCCTCCACTTCCGGCTCCTCCCCAATAAAATGGCGACGCCAGGAGTCGCGTCGCGCATATGAACTGTTTGTTTATAATTTTGACCTTTTTGTTTGTTCTGTACAATATACGGGCCGGGAAACCCCAACCCTTATTGCTGTCTCCTCGGTCTTTGACAATATATATTGTGAACTTGAACCAGACATGGATGTTAAATGTCCTAAAATACACACGTTTAATTCCTTCTTTGCACAACAAAATGAACACAGTGCACAAATCACTACCAATATAGCTCTAAGTCCCTTCTCTTTCTCTCTTCTATGTCTTTTCGTCTCACACCTCCACTCCTCACTTGCAAGCTCTGTCTTCTTCCCCGACTCCGGCTCCACGGTGCTGCAGGTGCTTCCTGATCAACATCTGGCAGCGCTTCCAGGTGTGGTGGAAGTGCTGCATGGGAATATAGCTCCTCTTCTAGCAGCACTTCCTGGTGTGGCAGAAGTGCTGCATGCCAAGGCACCAGAGCTGTCTAGACACCCCCTAGTGTTGGCCATGGATCCCCACAGGGTTGAGTTTCTAAGCTGCAATTCTGTGGCCCCGATGTAAACCAGATGGGCTGCCCTCTCATGTTCCTGGGAAGGTACTGCAGGTGATATGTCCACTCCCCTGGTCTTCACCTCAAAAGGGCGTCCCGACCGGCAAGATATATATATCTATATATACTGTATGTATATATATATATATATATATATATATATATATATATATATATATATATATATATATATATATATATACACACACATAAACAACACATTTCTGTATTACCTTATTTTTTTTAGTGCTTTCTGTATTTAATTGACCTTCTTTAACAGCACTTTTCCTTCCTCCCTACCAATTTCAAACCTTATTCTCTCTTTCCCTGATTTTCTGTATCATTCACTTTATAATTTTTAATCAAGACCTCCATTGCCTCATACACCAAGACATGAAATGGTCCTCCTTTTGCCCAACTAGTGTGCAGTTTCCTATCTCGTCTTTGTACAGCAGGTGTCCAGCATACAGGATGTCAACTGCAATTGCATTAATTTCTATTCCCTGCATAGTTGGACTGCCTGTTGCTGATCTTAATGATGGTTCCTTTTATTTGCCTGGAATTTTGCTTACTAATATTTTTCTGATTGTCAGCTCAGTCACAGCCTGCTGTTGTAAAATTGCAGTTCTTTTGTCAACTAATCAACTTGTCTCAGTACTACTGAGATGTCTATTTCTGGTTCATTTAACTTATTTCTTTTTTTATGTTGCTCCTAAACCTGATTGTGACTGTGTTAATTTTTTCAGCATTTCTGTAAAGTTTTTTTACTGTCTAATTTCTAGATACAATGCCTTCTCAATTCAAATATGCCCCCCCCCTCTCATTTCTTCTCTATTTCTTATTGCAGTTATGCTTCTCAATATGTTTTATGTTAATTTGTATATTTGTCTCCTTTCTATCAAATCCTTATATTCTCTGTTCTATCTTCCATACACTTGCTGTGAGCAGCCATCCCACACTAACCACGCTTCAATTAAAGAAATTATTTTTCCATGCTTTACTAACATGAACTTGAATGCTCTCAAATGCAACATTGCTCTTTTTGTTTTGTTTATTCTGAACTTCTGATAGTTCAAAATAATTCCCTTACAACCACTCCACATACATCCACATATCTATCTTGCTTTCCACAGTTACGATGTGCTGAGGCTTGAGGCATGCTGGTGTGAACTTTGCAAATGCTAGAGGCTGCTGAGAGTTTTTGGTGTTTTCTCTGGTGTGAAAGTTAAATTAAAAGAATTACATTTTGATCCTAAAAACCTGAATTTTGCTGCCACTAAGGAACCGTGTGGGAATTTTTAAAGATTTTTTTTTTTTGCCTGCACAAAAACAAAAGTAGCTAGGTGGTTGGAGGTGTACTTGGAAAAGTTACTTGTACTTGTACTTGTATGTGTTGTTCTTGTTATTTGTATCTGAATTAGCATTGAGGAGGTAAAATAGAAGGCAGCAGTAACTGATATCGGCATTTGTAAGCAAATAAACGGCGTCGTAACAGTGATTCCTTAGTTTAAAAGAAAACAAAAGAGGTCACTGCTGACTTCAAAGCAATAAAGGGAAGGCTCAGCAGTGCGTGAGGGCAAGCTGCCAGCGCTAAGATGCTGATCAGGCACAAGGGGCTTAGATTGAACAGTTCTTAACGGTCCAGATGTAGAACTGACAAGGTAGTCTTCTCTGATGTTCTGCCTGTGCCACACGCCAGTCCAGGTAAGACTTAGGATATTAGAAAGCTTAAAGCGTGGCTCAAATCTTGGTGCAGGGAAGAAGGGTATTGGTTTATGGGGCATTGGGACTTCTTTTGGGACATGTTCTGCCATGACGCTTTACATCTGAACTGGAGAGGCACCAATGTATTGGGGAGGCGTATGAGTAGGCTAGTCGAGGATTGTTTGAACTAATGAAATGGGGGGATGTTCAGGCGGTTTAGAACAGGTCTGGTTTAGATCTATGCATGAAGGAACAAACAATGGTGTAGAAATACAAATGCGTAGTAATGTAAATTCTAAGCCAACATTTAAATTGAGAAGGAATAACATGTTAAAAATAGCTTGCCTTAATGTTAGTAATATTGAAAATAAGGTAAGTGAGTTGGAGCTGTATGTAGTACAGCATAATTATATTATAGCAATAATGGATTCCTAGTTAAATAACAATATGAGGATAAGATGAGTGTAACATAGAGGAATACACATTTTTAGGAATGATAGACAGAACAGAAATGGAGGTGGGTTAATGTTTATGTCAAACAGAATTTAAATTTAAGTCCTTTTCAGTTGGACGATGAGCTCTATCTTAGTGACATGTGGCTTCGACTGGAAAATATTAGGGAAAGAGGTCTTATTTTAGGAAACTGTTATAAACCACCCTATTCAGACAGTAATTTTAACACATCTTTTAGTAATATTAAAAGGCACGTTTACATGGGCATATTATAGTCATGGGGGACTATGATCATCCAAATATTAACTGGGATAACCTTGCAGATTGAGGAGCACAAGAGCACAAGTTTTTAGAAGTAATCAGTGACTGTTTATTAGCACAGTATGTTAAAGCACCAACACGGGTGAAGCTTGTCTAGATTTAGTATTTTGTAATAATCAAGAAAGAATTTAGAATGTACAGGTGATTGTGCCACTATGCTAATACAGGGTGTCCCACTCAGGAGTACAACTTAAAAATGCGAATTACCTCTGCAACGCGTGCATGTATCATCATGCAACAAGGTTCAAAATATTTGTTATTTAATTATTCTATGTCATAAAGAGGCGGGCACTATAGTGGGCACGCTACAGCGGCCGGATGTGGCAGCAGTCATGCTGCGCCAGCCAGGCACAGACGGCCGTCTAGCCCCAGACACCAACTCTGCAGAGTGGCGAAAGCAAGAATGCAATACTTGTCCATATTTGACGAATTTGTGAAACAACTGGACGACTACGAACTTCAAGAAGGTTACTTCCAACAGGATGGGGCAACGTGCCATACCTCTCATGCCAGTATCGAAGAGATCCGATCGTTTTTTGGAGATAGGGTGATCTCGAAAGGTTTGTGGCCACCTCGATCGCCTGATTTAACTCCCCCAGATTTTTTTCTATTTGGATATTTAAAAGGCAAGGTTTATGCAAGCAAACCCAGGACCATCGAACAACTGAAAGAAAACATAGAGCGTGAAATTGCTGCGCCGACAGTGACATGTTGCAGAGGACATTCTGAAATATGGGCGTCAAGGCTTCCTTGTGTGTGGACATCGGGGAGGATATTTTCAGCACCTTTGTAATGTGGACTTGTTTTCCACTAAATACAGGTATGTTCAGTTCTTACAGCTCGCCTTTACGTTCATGCGTTTTTATAGTAATTCGCATTTTTAAAGTTGTACTTCCGAGTGGGACACCCTGTATAATACAATTCTCAGTATTTTGTAAGAGTGCAGATGCAAAGACTAAAATTGTTAAGTTGAAATTTGGTAGGGCAAATTTTGACCAGATGCAACAAAGTCTAAGGAGGATACACTGGGATAAGCTTTTAAGTGTGGAGAAAGTCGAGGAGTAGTGGAACAGGTGCAAAAATGTTTTATATGTAATGCAGGACAGATACATATTTAAATTTGGAATTAACAGGAAATTGAAAAAAAACCCACAGTGGATTAATAAAGATTTTAAAAAGAAGCTTCAAAGGGAAAAAAACTGTTTTATAAGGCATATAAGACTAATGATTGCAAAATTAATCATGGAGCATATGAGAATATGGGAGCAACCATTAAGAAGGATATCAGGGAGGCTAAAAGACAGTTGGAAAGGAATATGGCAGAGAAGGTAAAACAAGACCCTAAGAGATTCTTTCAGTATTTAGTAGTAAAAGAACAGTCAAGGAGGAGGTGAAGTGCATCAGAAATAGTATAAAAGAATTAAGATACAGACAATGAAATAGTGGATGCCCTAAACTTACATTTTTCTGAGGTCTTCACAAGTGAGCAAGTGGATAACCTCCCAGAGGTAAGTGGGATTACTAAGGAGATACTGAGAGATTAAATACACTGAAATCAAACAAATCACCAGGGCCATATAATATTTACCCTCGAGTTCTTAACACTAGAATTCCTGAAGCCTACGAAACAATGTGTAATCCCAGCCCACCTTAAATCCCTTTGCACCTCTCCATTCAGTGTCTTTTGTTTTGTAAATGTGTTGATCAGCACAAGCAGCAAACAGCCTGTTATCGATCCAAAAATGTTTGTCTTTTAGGTATGTGTTCAATATTTTTTGCATTTCCTGTCATTTAAACTTACATAGATCTTCGTAGACACGGCACAAACATGAAATGCACGTGTCCAAAATAACAATATATTATATACCTTATACAGCTCCAGGTACCTGACTCCCAGATAAACAAGGCTTGAGCTGGGAGAGCTTTTTGCCCTTTCTACAGCAGTGGGGGGATGGGATAATAAGCTGCTTACTGCTTGTGCTTATCGACACATTTACAAAACAAAAGACGCTGATGGAGAGGTGCAAATGGATTTAAGGTGGGCCAGGATTATGAGTTTTTCATAGGCTTCAGGAATTCTGGTGTTATGGAGGCTATCGAGTACGTATATATACCATTGACACATATTTTAGGAAGTTACTGCCCACTGGAGAGATTCCAAAGGACTGGAAAATGGCAAATATCATCCCAATATGTATGTATGTATGTTTGATATGTAGGGTGTCAGGGCAGATCCAAGCAATTATAGGCCAGTAAACTTAACATGCATTACAGGAAAATTAATGGAAGGAATTTTTAAGGATAAGATTGAGCAACACCTGGCAAGGACAAGAATTATTAGGAACAGTCAGAATGGGTTCAGAAGAGGAAGGTTGTGTTTACTAACATGCTGGAATTCTCTGAGGAGTCAACAAAAGGATATGATCGAAGTGGAGCGTATGATATTATTTATCTTGACTGTCAGAAAGCATTTGATAAGGTGCCACATGAGTGGTTGGGCATCAAACTAAAAGAAGTGGGAGTTCAAGGTGATGTTTTTAAATTGGTGCAGCATTGGCTCAGACTGATGGTGCGAGAAACTTCATCAGATTTGACTGAATGTTAAGAGTGGTGTTCCACGGGGGTCAGTGCTAGGGTTGCTGCTATTTTAATATATATAAATTATTTAGACTGAAATATAAGTAACAAGTTGGTTAAGTTTGCAGATGATACAAAGATAGGTGGATTAGCAGATAATTTAGAATCTATTACATCATTACAGAAGGATTTAGATAGCATACAGGCTTGGGCAGATTTGTGGCAGAGGAAAATTAATGTCAGTAAATGTAAAGTATTACACATAGGAAGTAAAAATGTCAGGTTTGAATACAAAATGAGGTCAGATTATCGAGAGTTCACCATATGGGAAGGATTTAGGAGTCAAAGTGGACTCAAACCTATCGACTTCAGAAGGCATTAAGAAGGTAAACAGAATGTTAGGCTATATAGCATGATTTGTGGAGTACAAGTCCAAGGAGGTTATGCTCAAGCTTTATATGAATGGCCTGTTCTCATCTTGATTATTCTAATGTTCACACACGTACAATCTGACTTTCACTTCGCGTGCTCTAATTTTTTTTTTAACTCTGTTGGGAGCTTGCCATGCCCCCTTCCCTTGCACACTTCCTCAAGAATTTTCACCTGTCTATTCAGCCACCTGCTACAACGCCCTATATAGTGCTGTACAATGCCGTAATGAAGCAGTTTTACATGAATATTTGCCTACCTACTCAGCCCTTTGCTATAGTGCCATCTATAGCACCTTATAGCCCCACAGCATAGCGTTCTCCACAGGTCTTTTCCTACCAATTCAGTCTTTTGTTATAATACCTTTTATATCCATCCATCCATCCCGCTGTATCCTAACTACAGGGTCACGAGAATCTGCTGGAACCAACCCCAGCCAGCACAGGGCGCAAGGCAGGAAACAAACCCCAGGCAGGGCGCCAGCCCACCACAGGGCACGCAAACACACCAAGCACACACTAGGGACAATTTAGAATCGCCAATGCACCACAGGCCTTAACAACTTCTTAACTCCCTCCATTTGGTCCTGCAGATGTTCCTGTGTGTCGCCTCGGCTGTCTCCTTACTTGGTCTTATTGAAAGCCCATGCTGATGGTCAGAGGTAAATTTGTCATTGGCTATACCAGTTGATGTGGTAGGAGTTGCCGATGTAGTAGTGATGGTAGAGTGGTCATTGGAAGAAGGTGACAGAAGGAGGGAAAATCCATAAAAAAATTGGCTCAAGGCATTAGCTCTGTCCACATCATCTTATAGCACCTGAGCTCTGGATTGATTAAGTCCACTAATTATACCCAATCCATTGCAGACTTCCTTCATGTTATTTTGAGTGAGTTTGTTTTTTATTATAGCTTTGTAATCTTCCTTTCTTTCTCTCAGCTTTTTCTTTAGCACTCACTGTGCAACTTTCAGAGCCTCTTTGTTGCACGATTCAAATGCTTTCTTTTTCTCATTCAGAAGACTTTTTAGCTCCTTAGTATTCCTTAGCCTGTTGTTTTGGAAAGGAACTTATTGTCTTAAAGGTTACACAGTAATGACACAAAAGTTGATATAGTCTGTGATGCACTGACTATGCCCCAAGGTATTGTCCTTGTGTGAGTCACACATCATTTTCCAGTCTGTTCTTTGAAAGCAGCCAATCACAGCGATTTCAGCCTCCAGGCTCTACTTCCTCACTATTGTGGTGGTAACAGGTTGCCATCAGGGTATATGATGAATCAAGTTGTGGTCAGATTTGCCCAAAGGATCCAGTAGTACACACTTAAAGGCATCATTAACATTTGAGTAGAGCAGGGTCCAACTTTTATTTTGTCAAGTTGAACAAGGCACAAACTGATTGATGTTTGTCAATATTCCTGCAGAGTCAGACTCTCTGAAAGAATTTTCAAAAAGTATCAATCTGCTTTAATCCAAAATGCCCTAGTTGCCTAACCACAACAGTCATTTCAAACCTAAAGAATACTGTAGAATACTATACAGAAACAAATACAGGGACAAATTTACACGAAAAAGTATGTGCAGTAACAGATGTAGGTAGCTGGTAACACCAACACAACCCTAACAAACCTTCAGGATCTTGTCACATCATATTAGGATCAGTAGTCTCACCCAAGTCTGTAAGTTCCTTTTAAAACTGCCTGGAAACTCATTAGAAACAGCCTGATCTTAGAACCTCATCAGGTATTTTCTTAGTGGGTAGTAGCCTACTGGACCTAAGCTTGATTTTCAGAGTAGCAACAAGAAGTCTGTGGTTAGCATTCAGAAACTGGGCACTTCTGTAGACCCTGTAGTTTTGTAAAATCCTTCAGTATCTGCCCATGAGGATGCGATTGACCTCCTTCACCACACTACCAGTATTGGAGTACCAAGTCCAACAATGCAGCTCAGGGCACTGGAACCAGGATCCAGCAATCCATACTCTGTGACCTTTGCAAAATCAAGGAACATGTAGCCACTTTCACAACAGTGGTTAGACCCAGTGACTGACAGTGCCAGAGATCGCATTGAAGTCACCCATGACCAGAGGAGTGTCACCTCAAGTTGCAAATAAAATTGTGAATAAAAGTTCTCCCTCACCAAGATATCGCTCATCGTGGTTAGAGCATACACTGAGACAACATACAAGGCACCAAGAGAGTGCCTTAATCTTAGTCTTATAACACATTCTTTGAAAGGAGTGACATCGAATATCATTAGAAGGAGCTACTCTTTAAGTATGACAGTTATCAGAGTGACCAGACCAATAAAAGATGTACCCACAGAGATCTGGACCATCCCAGGTCTGTGCACTTCACAGCGTGCCGGCACTGAAATGAGGAATTTATGAAGCTCCTCCGACAGCATAGGAAGATGATCATCATGCAGAAGAGACAAGACATTCCATGCACCTACCCAGATAGTCCACCTCAAATTCAACCTTCTATTCTGACATCTCTTCTGCTTCTCAGCATGAGATGTCCTCTTACAGGCACAGTCAACTTTTTACTGGCTTGTGCCCCACTGCTTCCCTCAGCGACTGTGAGAAGCTCACTAACCCTGTTCCCCTTCTCTCACTGGACCACTTTCAGCACCTTGTCGTCCCTGCTGCACTGTATTGCTAAGCAGTGAGCTATCTTAACCGTAAATACATGCATGTACAATCCTTTCAGGGCTATTCCATTCCCGACCACCTGTCTTCCACTTCTTACTTCCACTTCCTTTTCAGTTCCAGTCCTCCCTTTCTCTCTGCCTAGACTACTCTTATACATAAAAACGTGTGG
Organism: Polypterus senegalus; assembly: GCF_016835505.1. Classification (NCBI taxonomy): domain Eukaryota; kingdom Metazoa; phylum Chordata; class Cladistia; order Polypteriformes; family Polypteridae; genus Polypterus; species Polypterus senegalus. Next base: position 102,402,925 of record NC_053166.1, read on the forward strand.
TGGTGGTAATTATGGACCCTGGGGTGCTAATGAGAAAAATCAACTGAACCGTGTGCAGCTGCATTTGAAAGTTTGCTTAGCCAATCACCCCATTCACACTCCAATATCACTCTGCCATGCTACCATACACACATCTGCACCCCACATAAGTGCTACTTTATTTGTTTAATTAAAATACCCAACACCAAGGACAACTCCTCATGACACTGATTAGCACTTTAATCTATACTAATAAAAGGCAAAGCCCTCACTCACTCACTCACTCACTCACTCACTCACTCACTCACTCACTCACTCACTCACTCACTCACTCATCACTAATTCTCCAACTTCCTGTGTAGGTAGAAGGCTGAAATTTAGCAGGCTTATTCCTTACAGCTTACTTACAAAAGTTAAGCAGGTTTCATTTCGACATTCTACACGTCACGGTCATAATGGTCGATAATGGTCGACAACGTCCGCCATGTTGAACTTTCTTATTTATGACCCCTTCTTCATGAAATTTGGTAGTTGGCTTCCCTGCGCTAACCGAAACCAATGTACGTACTTATTTCAGTGGTATGATGCCACTGTCGGCCGCCATATTGAAGTTTCCATTGTCACTAATTCTCCAACTTCCCGTGTAGGTAGAAGGCTGAAATTTGGCAGGCTCATTCCTTACAGCTCACTTACAAAAGTTAAGCAGGTTTCATTTTGAAATTCTACGCGTAACGGTCATAACGGTCAACAGCGTTCCGCCATGTTGAACTTTCTTATTCATGGCCCCATCTTCACGAAATTTGGTAGGCGGCTTCCCTGCGCTAACCAAAACCAATGTACGTACTTATTTCGGTGGTATGATGCCACTGTCAGCCGCCATATTAAACTTTCCAACGTCACTAATTCTCCAATTTCCCGTGTAGGTAGAAGGCTGAAATTTGGTACTTATTTCGGTGGTATGATGCCACTGTCGGCTGCCATATTGAACTTTTCAACGGTCTTTGTTACTTATGGGCCCATCTTCAAGAAATTTGGTACGCGGGTTCCCAACGCTAACTGAATCCTACTTACGTACATATATACGTCCATAGCCTGCAGCCTGGTTACCGTGTAAGGTGGCGTTGGGTCCCCCATCCCAACGCCTCCAACGTTGTTGGCTGCCTGCCTATATAAGGCTGTCCGTCGCTCCAGTCTCTACATTCCCTTCCTTGCTTCGCAATGGGATTCACGTCTCCCTGCTGATAACTACAGCCTTTTTATTTAATCCACGGCTTCTCCACTGTTTTATTGTTCATTTATTATGATTATAGTTATTGTGTAGGTATTTTAGACTTACTTTACATTGTTCAGGTACCCATTTCCTTTAGCATTTCAACCATACCCCCATTAACATGTCTATCAAGGTGATCACCATCGGTCAGAGAACTGTCACTTACCGAGTGGCTTCCATGCCCGGAGATGACACCTACCTTTTCCATTCTATTTGTTACATAATTCTCGGCCATATCAGACTCACTCTTGATATCCGGAGGAATATTGTGTCTTATGTGTTGAATGACTGGGACAGGTTCAAGGTGTGGACTGATGACGGTACAGGAGATAATTATTCTACACAGGAGCACTAGAAGAGTGAAATGCTTAAGCCCTTCACCTAGGCATCTGCATGTGAGTTGATGGCTGCCGCTGAATTGTTCGGTTGTCGCTTTCAAGTGTACCGAAATGGCCAAATATTTTACACCTTTTGACAACCGCCAAACCGCCAATGCCTCTTAAACATCTCAGATTGACAGGTGACGATTTCAGTAGTAGACACTTTGATGTTTATGAATATTTAAACTCTCAAAGGCTGGATTTGTAATTATCGATGAAACCGGTTGTATACTTACAATGCTTGACAGATGCCGAATGTCTCTTCAACACAAGTCCTACAAATACTGTCATAATTGAAACAAACCATGAAACTCAAACTAATTATGACAGCAGCAATCCAAGCTGTGAGATTTGAAACAAGATCACTGTTCACATGGCCAACTGTACGTTGCTTGCTCAAGAGTAAGCTCAGCGCACAGCTTGGTCATATTACAACCGGAGGGCCGAACTCACAATATGGTATACAAAGAGATCCTTAACAAATAATTATTGGTATATTTTCCCTCAGTTTAAAAAGGTTTAATTTTCTTCTTAATAAAAATTTTAAGGCAGTACTTCACCGCTGCGAAGCGCGGGTATTTTGCTAGTGATAAATAAATGACGATCTGGATCATCCTGTAATAACCCATGAATCAATCTTAGCGAATACATTTTCAAACATAAACATTGCATTAGATGACTCAAAATTCTATAGGAAATGCCCAACTCAAACAAAGCTCTTTTTTTGATTGTCTGGGGCATTTTGTAAATACCAGAATCACTAACAGGTCATTTTCCAGGTTGTTAACACTCACCGGTCAATCACTTTTTGGAGCATTACAGGTGGACCCAGTTATTAGGGCGTATTAGGGCTGGGCCATATTATACCTTTCACGGTAATACCGGTACAATGTTAGACAATGATAAGAAAATGAAATATCGCGATAGAATATGGGCAAAATGCGCATGCGCAGTGCCTTTGTTTTCATACGCACATGGCGGAAAAAGCATGGCGGCGACGGAGAGTGAGAAGGGCGAAAGCAGATCGTTGAATGAAACAGATGAACCAGAATTGGTTTGTAAAAATGGTGCAACTTCAGTGGTGTGGAACTGGTTTACTTTTCACCCGTCAGATACCCAACTAAGCACAATTTTTTGTACAGTAGAACATGCAAGCGGGCCGTCATGACGAAGGAAGGAAACACCATAAACCTATTTCATCATTTGAAGCAGAAGCACTTGTTGGAGTACAACAAAGCTGTTAAAGCACGTGAAGAGGCGTCCGCTTCAACTAGCGTGGTGGTGAGACCAAAGAAGCTTACTCAACAAACAATCGCGTAGCTTTAAATAGCTGCACGCCTTATGACAAAAGTAGCAAACGCTGGGGGGAACTAATTAATGCAGTGATGCATTTTTTAGCCAGGGATATGATGCCCATTCAGAGTGTGGAAAGAGAAGGTTTCACAAAGATGCTTAAAAAGTTTGATCCACGCTACAAGCTGCCCACCAAGAAATACTTCTCTAAAGTCACCTTGCCTGCTTTATATGAAGAGGACCGTACTAAGGTATCAAATGCATTATCTTCGGTGGAATTTTTTGCGTCCACCACGGACATGTAGTCAAGCCGAACATCAGACCCCTACATGAGCCTCACAATACACTACGTGGACAAAGACTGGAAGCTACAAAACAAGTGCCTTGAAACAAGTTTTTTCCCTCCCGAGGACCATACAGGGGAAAATTTAGCCAAAGGCTTAAAAGAGTTCCTCAGCTCGTGGAATCTTCAGGAGGAAAAACAACTGTGTGTGACAACCGACAACAGGGCCAACATTGTGAAAGCCGTCGCACTCAACAACTGGACCAGACTTTCATGCTTCGGACATTGCCTGCACATTGCAATAGGTAAGTTAATTATAATGCAGTGTTCTCCCTAGAGTCTTTTAGCCGGGCTAATTTAGTTCAGCGCTCGGCTGTCATCTCGCATGACATTGTGAGATGACAGCCGCAGATCTGAAGGCACAGGCAGATCTAATGATCTGCAGAGATGGCAAGGGACAAACGGGCGGGTGGGCAAATACTGCAAAAGCTATTAATGGATGTCGAGGCAGAGCAGAGTTCACAAGCAAAGACTATAGGGAGCTGGGGTTTCGAGAGCGGGCTGTACATGGTAATAGCAGGGGTGTAGCAGCTTAATACAGTTGCAAGGAGTATGGAGAGGAGGGCGGGTAAGAGGGGGATGTACATGCTAATAGCGGGAGCGAAGCGACAGTTTACAAGCAAAGAGGATGTAGAGGTGGACGGGCAAGAGGAGGTCTGATAAAATAAAAAAAGTCTATTAAAAACAGCCTGTCAGATATCAGAAAAAAGGCTTCAGGAAGTAATTTCTCTGTTTTCAGCGTCAGCGCAGTCTGTATAGTGCGGCTGAGCGTACAGCAGCTCTCTTCTTGTAAAGTACATAGCAAACCAATATATACACATACAGTTGTTTAAGCATTAGGTGTGTTCAGTGTGCAAAAATCCTTGTAGCACTCACTGTGGTTCCTGTTTAAAGTGACCCCATCTGCTGTTCTTATATTTGGTCATATTTGGACCTGCGTCCATATTGCAAAAAGTGTGCAGAAACCCTTGCAGCACACACTGTGTCCTGAGCAAAAGTTTTGTCACTGAATTGTTGAGGGTTTTGTACGTAAGCGTATTAGGGCCACGGTGAAGAAAAAAAACTATATGTCGAGAATAAAGTTGAGATGTTGACTTTATTCTCGACATTTCCACCTTAATCTTGACGCTTATGACGAGAATAAAGTCGACATGTTGCTACATAATTTATGACGGGGGTTTGAGAAAATCTAATAAATTACACATTCATTTTAAGATGAAGTTTAGTTTATGATGTTCTACTTTAATGACAAACTACGAGAATAAAGTCAACATGTCGAATTTAATCTCGAGATAAACAGAGAGAATAATGTAGAAATGTCGAGATTAAAGTGGAAATGTCGAGAATGCGTACCTGCCGTAGTGCAAATGTGAATTGAATATCCAACAGGCTCTCACTTTACCACTCAAAAGTCTTAATGTTGGTAAAAATGAACATTACACCTCTGAAAGAATAATGCAAGGGCTGCTGGATGTCTTAGCATCAGAAATAAAATCTAACATACTGAAAAATATACACTGTGGACGAAAACTCAGACCTGACAGCAGGTGCAGTTATAAAGCAGCTTTACTTTCAGAGTCACGGTGAGAAGAGTTTCAGAAAAGCAGACAATCAAATATACATGACAGCGTCAAGGCTCTTCTGAACCCCGTCTGTTGTGTGGAGTCCAGTTTTATACCCCTAGAATGCGTGATTTAATATCATTATAAAATGCAACAGTCAACACATTTATTATACACAAACCTTGAGCCCCTTTAATGTCCCTTGTAAAACTTGATTTCTTGGCTCCTTTTGTTATGGCGTTCAGATGTAAGCTAAGGGAAAACGTGATAAGGCAGACTCATGTGTGGAATGCTCAGACCTTGAGTCCTTTGCACAAACATTTTTCTGTTTGCTAAAACAAAGCATGCTGTTACTTGGTTTCGTAAAGCTTACTTCTCAGACATGAATTAGTACAAGGGAATGAAGAGAACATTCGTCTTCCACATTCTCCCCTTTTTTAGCAAACAAAAAATATTTGATCAGGGAGAGATGAGTAGGAAAGGGTAGGAGAGGGGGATGGAGTGGAGTGGGTGGAGGAGTGTGGGGTGGCTGTGCTGATCTGAAGCATTTTGTCTTTGTGTAAAAAGTAAGCCTTTGCCATAGAGGCAGTAAAATACTTGGATACAGTGTATCTTATCAAGGGAACAATACAGCAAGCTACAAACAGGAGAATGATTAAAGCAACTGTAAGAGAGATGAAAACTGATTTAAGCCATTTAACCAGGTTGAGTGGAGGTGTGTTCTGACTCAGGACCCACAACAGTGGCTACAGCTCAGCTAAATGAGCCACCAGAAACCTGCAAACAGGAACAAGGCACAAGAAGACCCCGGCGACTTGAAAATAAATCACTCTAAAATGTCCAAATATTGCTGTTCTTATAGCTGAAAGTGCATACAATTTTTACTATTATGTTCTAGAAAATAATCTGTAGGAAGAACAAAATCCAGCTTTCTTTCAAGCTGTGCTTTATATAGCATCTTTCATACATTTATCAGTCCATCCATTTTCTAACCGACTTCAGTTCAGGGTCATGGTCATCTGGCACCTTAAAGTTGTGGGCACTGAAACCCTTGAACTGGATGCCATCCTATCACAGGGCACACTCATTCACATGTCCATAAGAAACACCAGGCAAAAGTAAATTCTCCAGTTAACCCAGTTTTTACATCTTCAGGATATGGCAGCAAACAAAGATACCACAATCAAGGGTGCCATCTTTTGCAATGTGAGATTTGAATCCAAGCAGGCAGTCCCTCAACTTTAACAGTGTGTGGTGTTGACAGCAGAACTTGGAACGGTCCTCTCCATCGAGGGTGATGCCAATGTTTCCTTCGAGTATCTCTAGCCAGAATCCAGGTTCCTAATGGAATCGGGGAGTCCTTTGATGGAGGACTAGTTCTCCAGGCCTGATTCACCTGCTCGTGGACTTCCTTCAGAGAAGCTCGGAGACCTGTAAGACTGGAAAGAAGATCATTGTCCACAGTATGCAGTGTAACATTACCTATGACCATGCCGATTGCCATGGGCCGTCCGGTCAGAATTTCGAATGGCGACAGCCCTAACTGCCAATGTGTTCTTCCCCTTAATCCCATCAAGGCCAGGGGCAGAGCATCAGGCCAAGTTAAATTTGTTTGCTTACAGATTTTAGCCAATTTAGATTTCAAGGTACCATTGCATCGTTCCACAATACCTCCACTCTGAGGGTGGTATTTGCAACAATGATGCACATTTATCTGGAGCCAGGTGGTTCAAATGTGTGCCATTATCAGTTTGTAATTTCTGCGGTATGCCCATTCTTGGAATCATTTCCTTTATCAAAGCTTTTGCCACAGGTTTGGCATCTGCATGTTTGGAAGGGAAAGCTTCCACCCATCGGAGAACACATCAACAATTACTAAACAGTATCGGTACCCCTTTGATGGTGTTAATTCAATGAAGTCCATTTGAAGGTGTTCGAATGGACCCATTGGGTTAGGTGTAACGGCGGGACTTACCTGGGTGCCCTTTCCTACATTAAACTTTTGACATAATGCACAGCACCTGCAGAACTGCTCTGCATATGTAGAGAAACCTACAGCTTCCCAATGTTTTTCAACATCTTGAACCATGGTGTTCTTTCCAGCATGGTCTAAGCATTGGGTGATTTTTTCCATACCTGGGAAAGAAGCCTTTGGGAGGAAAGGTTTGTTAGTTTGCTTATGGGTCCAGACTCCATCAGAGAGGGACCCTTCTTTGGACCATTTTCTCTTCTCTGTGTCTGTGGCTGCACTTTGTAAAGAAATAATTTGATTATGAGTGTCCTGGTCATTTCTCTATTGGAATAAAGAGATTGGTGTGTTATTATACGCAGCCCATCTAGCAAAATGTTCAGCTAATTCGTTTCTTTTGCTGACAGGATCCTGTTTTCCTGTGTGAGCTTTGATGGTTTCGTTATGGCCTCTAAGAGGGATTCTTTTAGTTTTTGATGCTGAATGGGCTTGCCAGTACTGGTCTTGAATCCCCTGAGTTTCCATAATGCCCCATGATCATGGCAGACTCCAAAAGCATATCTAGAATCAGTATAGATAGTTACAATTTTCCCTCTGACAACTGACAAGCTCAGGTGAGAGCTATCAACTCAGCTGCCTGCGCGCTTAAACTTGAAGAAATTTGGTTGTTTCCTGTAGGTCTGGTCTAGGTTTTATAACCTTAGTTATTTCATCATGACAGTTGGTAGAAAAGTAGCTGGATTTAAGGTGGAGCACCTTTCATGGTAACATTCGACAACGTACAGAGTACATTTTGATAGTGTATTGCCCTAGCAGTAATGAGATTTGGTGTTTTAACCTGTACTAAAATGGAGTGTACGGCGTGAGGCACTTTTACCACTAGGATGCTCATGAGCACTATATCTGCACTGGCTAGCACAGCCTCTGTTGTGGCTGCTACAGCTCTGAGACAGGTTGTAATTCCCGCAGCCACTGGATCCAATTTTTTTCTCGAAAAATAGGCTAAGCCTTTGTTTTTTCTCCATGGAATTGTGTAATGTAATTAGAGTCGATTGGAATAGAGGAAGAGATAAAAAGGGCAAGTAGGCAAGGAAGGCCAGTAGGATCAGATATGTTAGAAAGAGGAAAAGGGACAGTGGCCAAATGTGGCCTAGCTATAGCACATGCATAGCAATCAGATTGATTCACTTGTCTAGCCGAATATAATACCCATTGCAGCCAACGGTTCTGATCCCCATACCCAATTTCAATCGAAAAAGTGGAAGAAGAGGTGGAAATATTCATGACCTTGACAGGGGGCGGGTTTGGACCAGGCGTAGGAGAGAGAGGTGTGTGTGTGGGGAAATGGGAGGTGTTAGTAACAGGGTTCTTAACCTTAATTTGAAATCTCCCTAGAGGATCTATTCCAGATACACATGCCCCTAAAATATAGGCTCCTGAATCATGTAAAGAAGGGTTCTTCAGAGTAATGATCAAAGTTTTACAATGGCACATTCATGAGGGGCATGTCCGTTTATAATAGAAAAATGATATTTCAGACCATACTTCTGGGCCTTATAGGGTTGATAAACCCCAGTCATCAGTTCCAGTATTAGCCAAAACCAAGTCCCACATGTCAGTTACTTCCGAATCCAGAGGTTGTAACAGTTACACACACATATTTGTCAGACCAGTTCCACTGGATTTGTCGATCAGTCCCACAGTCAATAATAGAACAGAAATCCACCTGAACTGATGTGGTGATTCCGAAAGGAAAAGTCTAGGTGACCAGAGCAGTCGACAAGGGGATGGAAAGACATAGTAGGACCACAATGCATCGGTAAGTGAGGAAAGGCAAGTGGGAGAGGCAGTTTGCAATGAAAAAGCAGAAAGGTAAGGACGGCACAATTCACGATGTACAGTACTAAAAAATCATTTTGAAGCACAACTTTAGTTATCAAATGATCTGAGGTATCAAAAATACCCGGAGCAACGTGCAGCCAGTCCGTCCTATCGAAACATTGTTCCACCCATTCCCCAATTTCAATTCAGTGAACGGTGCTAGAATTGGCTAAAGAAAACATAGGGAACTGAATGTCCTAAATAGAAAACGCTTTGTGAATATGTGAAGTGCACTGACAGAAGCAGCTGTGTTTGCATGAGAAAAAAATGCAAGGGATATGATGGGTCTCTGGGCTATTACCTGAAGAGAGAAAAGATTCTAACCAAGGTGTGTCCACATCAGCAGGGAAATACTGGGCGGTGTTGGGGACTTGTAAGTGAGGAAAAAGACATGAAGGAAAAGAGTGTAGGGCTTTAAGGAGAATGGTGTGTGAGGAGATGTTCAGGGTCCAAGCTGCAGAGGAGGGCTTAGTGTGGGGGGAGGTTTGGCACAGGAATTTAGGAATAGAACAGTAAAACCCTCGTTCGGTTAGAGAAATAGAAAGGGAGAGCTTAGTCATCATCCCTTCCTAACAGATTAATAGGGCAGAGCTGATTTAACAAAAACCGGTGCATCAAAGTGGAACCACTGAAGTTGAACCCAAAGAGGTTAAGACACCAGCAAAACATGTGGTTGTCCAGAAGCAGTAAGCACAGTCACTGTATCGTTCGAGGCAGACTAGAAAAACAGTTTCAGTGCCATTCATCAGTAAAGTCAATAAAGGACCTGTGTCCGCATGGCGAGTGAGCAAAGGCAACTGAAGAGAGCGGCTGGGGGTCCCTGTGAAAGGAATATCCTCAGGTTCAGGTAAGGAAGGCGGGGGAGGAAGCTGATGTGGGCAGTTGCGGCAGAAGTGTCCCATCGTAACAGGCAAGATGTAAGTACTTGATCTGATGGGAGAGGCGGCTGAGCAGATGAAGAATTCGGATTAGGAAGCAAAAATCTACGTCCTCGCCCCCTGCCTGAGGCAGCTCCACCTGCATAATAATTCATTTGTGCCGTGATTAACTTGGTCTGAGTGTCTGACTCTTTTTGTTTAGTCTGTCATTCAGCATGCTCCGCGTGTCTTTAAACGTCATCAAAAGTGGCACTTTCCCATCCAAATACAGGACGTGCGTACTTTATTTTGAATATCACTTCTGAGTCCTGACACAAAAGGAGGAACTCCTGCCTTGGCACGGTTGTCTGGGCTGTCTAAGCCAGAATGGTTTGTCAACAAATCCTGAATGCGGTGTGCCCATTCATCTACCGTCTCATCTTTCTTTTATTTGGCAGCTGAAATAAGGTATCAGTCGGTGCCCTTTTTATATTTTGCAGCTATTGCAGTTTTCACGGGTTCCCATTGGGCAAGGAAAGGACCCTCATTATTTTGTCCACGAGGCAATGCCTCATTCCACTGCCACTGTTCTCCATTATGCTGCCCATGATTGACAGTAGCCCAAGTAGTGCCCATCTTTCTGCGTAGCACCTGGGTCCACTCGGTTGCACTGGGTTATATATGTTGTCTAGTTGCCGCACCTGTTCCACAAACTTCAACCCACCGATTACCTTAAGATCAGGCACTTCGGACACTAAGTCTTTCAGCTCTTGAATATCTCAGTTACGATGTATCATTCCAGTAGTGGGGTTAGCATTTCCTGGGGGTTGTGTGGGATCGTGTTGGGAGTTAGGAACCTCAATTAAAGGGCATGAAAATGTGGGTGCTAAAGGTTTAGGGGACTTAAACGGGGTAAGGTTTTCAGGGGACTTATCTCTGAGGGTTTTGCTTCTAGCACATTGTGAAATGGAGGGCTTTTTTTGTGAGTTAGAAGAGCCTCCCATAGCCCCTAACAAGTGGCTGTCAGTCTCACTATCCAGATGTGTAAGTGAGGAGGGGTCGCACTGATATTGTTCATCAAAGAAATCATCAGTAACTTGGGCATCGGTAACCACAGGAGCCGTTGGGACAATGATTGAATGTGGCCGTGGTACGGGTTGTGGGTAAAGTGTTGTGGAAGAGAGCGTTGGATATAAAAGGTTTTTTTTTATATCACTCCTTCTCCTCCTTCCTTCAGACTGGGGTCCCGTATCAGCCTACACTTTCTGTAAAGCTATAAGCAGCTCCTCTTTTTCCTTTCTATTCTTAAGTTCAGCAACTTAAAGCTCATTCCGTTTCTGTGCCGCTTCCAACGTACGGTCTTTAATAACCAATTCCCATCTGTCATAAATATCCATCCGATATCCCTGTGTATTTCTGCACAGTGTTTTTCTAATGTCCTGTATCTCATTCATATCTCCGGATCCTTCCACTACACCATCTACCTGCACTGTCCTTATTCTACTTTCTACATGCCTTTTTTAATCTAATCCTGTCTTCTTTTCAATGAGCTTTCTAGGGACCCGCCTTTCGATCCCAACAGCGCACTAAGAGCCTGGCGATCCCCTGAAAACAATCCTTCTAACGTTAGGTTTTTAGGACTCTTGGGGGACTGTTTGACTGGCTTGCTAATTGTTTTTGCCCATAGTAAGCGGCAGGATCTCAGCAGAAAATGACTCAGCCCTCGATAAACCCCGTTCCACCCGCCGTCCGCTCCTATCCCCAGATTACAGCTTCAGGTGACTTCGTGTCCGTTTATTCGCATCAGCAGAATCCTACATCAATACGCCCCGTGGAGTCCGGGATATGGAGGTTTTTACCCTTCATCAGATGGTTTGTATGCGTCAATCTGCCAGGGTATAGTCTCCGTCACCTTAGCAACCCGTTGAGACAAGAGTATGACCAGACAGCGGATGAAAAACTCGACCTCCCGTTTATTTAGACACACATTCTCTAAATACGCCCTTTCACCCCCATTCCTCAAATTATTATAGGAGCGTGCCACTCGCCCCTTTCTAATCCACTTCACAGAGATGACTAGCTAACATTCACAGTGTGACGTTTTCCGTCGAGTCCCAAAGTCACCTTGCTTGAGTCCCTAGAACACTCCAATTGGTCTGATACAGTATGCTCTCTTATTCTTTATTTTGCATATGCTTTTATTCTTTTTCTTTCTATATTCGTATTACTTCTAGCACACCAGTCAAACTCAACTAACAGGAATCCCCCGATCTACTCACCGTGACTCCATCCACCTGCATGGAAATGCCCGTGAAGTCGTGCCTCGTATCGGCTAGGAGGAGATCAGGGACTCCCCACACAGGAAACGCCCAAGGCAGGCCAATCCTACATTTACCGAAGCTGGACCCGACCCGGCCAGAATCGGCTCCACCACGGTCCTCTGGACGATCCTGCACGAGGAGCCGTCTGCCATCTCCTGCCCCACGTTGGGCACCAAAACTGTGGACGAAAACTCAGACCCGACAGCAGGTGCGGTTATAAAGCAGCTTTATTTTCAGAGTGATGGTGAGAAGAGTTTCAGAAAAGCAGACAATCAAATATACATGACAGCGTCAGGGCTCTTCTGAACCCCGTCTGTTGGGTGGGGTCCAGTTTTATAACCCTAGAATGCATGATTTAATATCATTATAAAATGCAACAGTCAACACATTTATTATACACAAACCTTGAGCCCCTTTAATGTCCCTTGTAAAACTTGATTTCTTGGCTCCTTTTGTTATGGCGTTCAGATGTAAGCTAAGGGAAACCGTGATAAGGCAGACTAATGTGTGGAATGCTCAGACCTTGAGTCCTTTGCACAAACATTTTTCTGTTTGCTAAAACAAAGCATGCTGTTACTTGGTTTCGTAAAGCTTACTTCTCAGACATGAATTAGTACAAGGGAACGAAGAGAACATTCGTCTTCCACAACACACAGAAAAGTTTTTCAGTAGTCTGTGTGATGAAACCACAGATATCTCGGATGTAAAACAATTAATTATTTACATTAAATATGTTTTCCAGGTCACTAAAGAGGTCAGAGTTAGTTTTGTATCAACCCGCAATATGATTGACTGCATAGCGGAGACTATAACCAAGACACAGAGTGAGACTATGGACACTCCAGGCTTGAATGTTATGTTTTATGTTGCAAAGCAACTCTTTTTAAGTTTTGTGGATATTATACATGGTTATGCTCAGGATATGTCAGCCAATTTCTACTGGAAATGCTTTTTGGTTAAACTGTCAGCAAGGAATTTGCATTTGCACTGTTAAATTTTTATATAGCTTTAATGCACATAAAAACAGCTGCTGGTTTAAGTGAAAATAAATTGAAGCGTTTTTTTGCACTAATAAAGTTGTGCAGTTGTAAAGTATTTTGTCTCGCGTCAATCATATCGTCAGTTATATCGTTATCGCAAATGTTCAAATATATATCATGATAAATGTTTTTGGCCATATTGCCCTGCCCTACTGTGTATTCTGTAAATTGTTTGTCTGCTCTGTGTAGGTGTATGAAATTGTTCAGCCCATTTCTGTCAAACATTTTCTGCATTCTCTGTCTTCCAGTATTGTTTAAATATCCACTTTTGTTCGTCATTGGTTAAATTACTAGCCATCATCACCTAAAAGAAAAATCATAAGTAAGGATACAAAATAATCATAATAATAATATTAAGAAATACTCACTTCAAAGAACCAGGCATGAGGAAGCTTGTAATCCCGTTTTATTTCTGTTTGCAAAAATGGAGATTACCATTACCATCTGTTTATCGGATTAGCAGAAGGCATACACACTGCAGAAAAGGTGCAGCCCTTATTTGTACAGTTGGCTCCCATAACTGATTTGCACTCAAGGCACCTTACTCACACAGAATAAGGCTTCACTGATTTGTTGGCCCATACATTTTGTATAGCACAGTCCAGGCAGCTCACTTACACAGAAGAAGGCTTCAATGATTGGTTAAACAACACATTTTGCATAGCGCAGTCCAAGCACCTTGCTCACACAGAATAAGGCTTCATTGTTTGGATAAACCACAAAATCACATGGTGTACTCTTTGTGTCCTTTATTCTACTTGTTTAAAGTTCATTCCCCATGCAGGTTTCTCGAAACTTCACCGTTTCCTGCATATATGGCGTCTAACATGTTTAACTGTTAAGGATGAAATCATCTTGTGTGTGCACGTGCACATCTGACATTGCCTTGTCAGCGCTGTTCTCCTAACCCTGAGGCTAGCCCCAACCTGAGCCTTGAAACTGGCTAGGGAACTGAGGACCCCCAGTGGCCTCCTTACGAGTCTTCACCCAGGGAGAACCGAGAGGCTTGGGCAAATCTCTGACCTTAGAAATTTCTCTCCCTCACCCTTGGTGGGGACTCATTACACTGGTTCCTCCAAGGGAGTCATTGAGGGCCCTGGCGGCACAGCTTGTACTCACCCTGCTCTGCTATGTCTGAAGGGTGCCATAGTAGACTTCATGGAAGTCTCTTCCCAGCTGATATGGTCCTACGGATTACTACTTCTGCTGCCAGCTCATGTAGAAAAAGCAGGCATTGGGTCATGTGAAAAAGCGAGGGGCAACAAAATTTTCTAAGTCCATGTGGGCAGAGGGTCATATAAAACCAAAGTAGACATGGGAACATGTAAAAAATAGGCAGAGGGTCATGTAATATCAAAGCAGACATGGACTCATGTAAAAAGCAGACAGAGGGTCATGTAATATCAAAGCAGACATGGGGCCATGTAAAAAATGGGCAGAGGATCATGTGCCTTTCTTGGAAGTCTGATCTCAGCTGATAAGGAGCTGCAGATGGCCCAGCCTTGCCCGGGGGAGAACCAGAAAATTTTCCTGTGCTTCTCTCAGGCGGCCGCAAGAGCTCTGGAGAGGCTAAGGTCAGGATGGCTTTGCTTAGGGAGTACCAGGGAGTCTGGGTCAAATCCGCCCTGGGCTGGCACCCTTCCCGAAGGCTCGTTCGGGATCAGGACTTAGAAAATTAGATCAGATGGGGCCTTGGCCGGGCTGGCCATCCCCAGGGGAGAATCGTGCTGTCTGGGTAGAATGTGGGTCAGCCCGGCAGCCCTCCCAATGGCTCGTTCGAGGTTGGGACTTTTTTGGGCAAACCCAAAAAACTGACCCCATGTCCATAGGTCAGCTCTATGGTGGCGCAGGGAGACAGGGGTAGGTCCACCAAGGCCAGACATTTTGTCCCGGGGCCTGGCGCCCTTCTCAAGTGGCTCACAGAATGACCCTCTTCCCTTTGAGCCCTGTCCCAGAGGTGGCCAAGGGAGTGACACTGACCCCTGGTGGTCAGGCGGCGCTCCATTGTTGACGGGGATATCCCAAAATCGGCGGTGGCTGTCAAGAAGTGCCGGCCAGAAATCCCCCAGCCATTTGCAAAAGCCTACCATCCGGCAGCTGACAGTAGAGGGGTGCCTTGCTCTGTCTCTCCGGGCACAGTCTGGTGGTCGGCCTAATACCCTCCCTCGGTCTTGAACTGTTAACCATCCATCCATCCATTTTCTAACCCGCTGAATCCGAATACAGGGTCACGGGGGTCTGCTGGAGCCAATCCCAGCCAACACAGGGCACAAGGCAGGAACCAATCCTGGGCAGGGTGCCAACCCACCGCAGGACACACACAAACACACCCACACACCAAGCACACACTAGGGCCAATTTAGAATTGCCAATCCACCTAACCTGCATGTCTTTGGATTGTGGGAGGAAACCAGAGCGCCCGGAGGAAACCCACACAGACACGGGGAGAACAAGCAAACTCCACGCAGGGAGGACCCAGGAAGCGAACCCGGGTCTCCTAACTGCGAGGCAGCAGCGCTACCACTGCGCCACCGTGCCGCCCTGAACTGTTAACCTCCCGGAGATTTTCAGCGACAAGCTTTTTAAGACCACAAAAAAAGAAATAGTAAATTCCATAGATGGAATTTCCCAGGCAACCCCGGGCATGTCTCCCAGTGTATGCCGGTGTTCTGCATGAAATGAGATGGGTTGGATGACGGAAGAAGATCTAAGCTTTGCACTTAAGTTTCGACATGGGGGGACTTCACGTTTTTTTTTTCATTTCTCTCATTTCCTGCACCTCTCTTCCTACTGCCGGACTCTTCTATCTTCCTGTCTTCTTCTTCTTTTTCTTTCAGCTTCTCCCGTTAGGGGTCGCCACAACAGATATTCTTCTTCCATATTTTTCTGTCCTCTGCATCTTGTTCTGTTACACCCATCACTTGCATGTCCTCTCTCACCACATCCATAAACCTTCTCTAAGGCCTTCCTCTTTTTCTTTTGCCTGGGAGCTCTATCCTTAGCACCCTTCTCCCAATATACACAGCATCTCTCCTCTGCACATGTCCTCATTTCCTATCCTGTCCATCCTTGTCACACCCAATGCAAATTGTAGCATATTTAACTCCCTCCCGCTAACTACCTCCAGCTCTGTCTCCTGCTTTCTGGTCAGTGTCACCGTATCCAATCCATATAACATAGCTGGTCTCACTACCATCCTGTAGACCTTCCCTTTCACTCTTGCTGATATCTGTCTGTCACAAATCACTCCTGATACTCTTCTCCACCCATTCCACCATGCCTGCACTCTTTTTCATCTCTCTTTCACAATCCCCATTACTCTATATTGTTGACCCCAAGTATTTAAACTGATCCACCTTCGCCAACTCTACTCCGTGCATCCTCGCCATTCCACTGACCTCCCTCTCATTTACACACATGTATCCTGTCTTGTTCCTACTGACCTTCATTCCTCTCCTCTCTAGAGCATATCTCCACTTCTCCAGGGTCTCTTCAACCTGCTCCCTACTATCACTACAGATCACAGTGTCATCAGCAAACATCATAGTCCACGGGGACTCCTATCTAATCTTGTCTGTCAATCTATCCATCACCATTGCAAATAAGAAGGGGCTCAGAGCCGATTCCTGATGTAATCCCACCTCCACCTTGAATGCATCTGTCACTTCTACCGCAGACCTCACCACAGTCACACTTCCCTCGTACATACCCTGTACAACTCTTACATACTTCTCTGCCACTCCTGACTTCCTCGTACACTACCACAACTCCTCTCAAGGCACCCTGTCATATGCTTTCTCCAGGTCCACAAAGACGCAATGCAACTCCTTCTGGCCTTCTCTATACTTTACTTCTCCATCAACATCCTCAGAACAAACATCACATCTGTGGTGCTCTTTCTTGGCATAAAACCATACTGCTGCTCACTAATCATCACCTCACTTTTTAACCTAGCTTCCACTACTCTTTCCAATAACTTCATGCTGTGGCTCATCAATTTTATCCCCCTGTAGTTACTACTGTCCTGCACATCCCAGTTATTCTTAAATATCGGCACCAGTACACTTCTTCTCCACTCCTCAGGCATTCTCTCACTTTCCAAGATTCCATTAAACTTTCTAGTTAAAAACTCCACTGTGAACTATCCTAATCACCTCCATGCTTCCACAGGTATGTCATCTGGACCAACGGCTTTTCCATTCTTCACCCTCTTCATAGCTGCCCCTACTTCCTCTTCTAGAACAAATCTACACCTCCTGATGCCACAAGAAAGCAATAGTCATTTCACAGGATTCATCACATCCTTGTCATTGCCTCTTCCAGCTTTTGCCATCAGGCAAGGCATACAGAGCAATGAAAACCAGGATAAACCGCCTTAGAAACAGCTTTTATCCAAAAGCGATCATTGCCCTGAACTCAGAATAAAACTGCTCCATATCATTCTCTCCCAATGTGCAATATAGACCTTAAGTCAACAAGTGCAATTTGTATATTTTGAAAAGTACTTTTATTACTATTCGGTTTGTTATTATCTTCTCTCTTCTTGTCTTTTTAACTCTTATGCCTCACACTGAGTCGACTGCACCTTCAATTTTGTTGTTCCTTTGAACAATGACAATAAAAATCTATCTATCTAATCCATTGCACTTCCTGATTCACTGTCTCCACATCATCCAACCTCTTCTCTTTCTTGTTCTCTTCACTCATCAGCCTCTCGAAGTACTCTTTACATCTGCTCAACACACTCTCCTCGCTTGTAAGTATGTTTCCATCTTTATTCTTTACTAGCAAAGTACCCGCGCTTCGCAGCAGGGAAGTAGTGTGTTAAAGAAGTTATGGAAAAGAAAAGTAAACATTTTAAAAATAACGTAACATGATTGTCAATGTAATTGTTTTGTCACTGTTATGAGTGTTGCTGTCACACATATATATATATACACACACACGCACGCACAGACACACACACAAATAAACATATATACATATACATATATACATATAAACATATCTACACATACACATATCTATATATATATATATACATATCAACATATATACACACACACATATATACATACATACATATACACACACATATATATACAGGTGCCGGTCATAAAATTAGAATATCATGACAAAGTTGATTTATTTCAGTAATTCCATTCAAAAAGTGAAACTTGTATATTAGATTCATTCATTACACACAGACTGATGTATTTCAAATGTTTATTTCTTTTCATTTTGATGATAATAACTGACAAATAATGAAAGTCCCAAATTCAGTATCTCGGAAAATTAGAATATCAATTAAGACCAATGCAAAAAATGGATTTTTAGAAATGTTGGCCAACTGAAAGGTATGAACATGAAAAGTATGAGCATGTACAGCACTCAATATTTACTTGGGGCTCCTTTGGCCTGGATTACTGCAGCAATGCGGCGTGGCATGGAGTTGATCAGTCTGTGGCACTGGTCAGGTGTTATGAGAGCCCATGTTGCTCTGATAGTGGCCTTCAGCTCTTCTGAATTGTTGGGTCTGGCGTATTGCATCTTCCTCTTCACAATACCCCATAGATTTTCTATGGGGTTATGGTCAGGCGAGTTTGCTGGCCATTCAAGAACAGGGATACCCATGGTCCTTAAACCAGGTACTGGTAGTTTTGGCACTTTGTGCAGGTGCCAGGTCCTGTTGGAAAATGAAATCTGCATCTCCATAAAGCATGAAGTGCTCTAAATACCTCCTGGTAGACGGCTGTGTTGACCTTGGACCTCAGAAAACACAATGGACCAATACCAGCAGATGACATGGCACCACAAACCATCACTGACTGTGGAAACTTTACACTGGACCTCAAGCAACATGGATTCTGTGCCTCTCCTCTCTTCCTCTAGACTCTGGGACCTTGATTTCCAAAGGAAATGCAAAATTTACTTTCATCAGAGAACATAACTTTGGACCACTCAACAGCAGTCCAGTCGAGACGCTTCTGACGCTGTCTCTTGTTCAAGAGTGGCTTGACACAAGGAATGCAACAGCTGAAGCCCATGTCTTGCATATTTTCACAATATTCTAATGTTCCGAGATACTGAATTTGGGACTTTCATTAGTTGTCAGTTATAATCATCAAAATTAAAAGAAATAAACATTTCAAATACATTGTCATGATATTCTAATTTTATGACCGGCACCTGTATATATATATATATATATATATATATATATATATATATATATATATATATATATATATATATATATATATATATATATATATATATACACTCACCTAAAGGTTTATTAGGAACACCTGTTCAATTTCTCATTAATGCAATTATCTAATCAACCAATCACATGGCAGTTGCTTCAATGCATTTAGGGGTGTGGTCCTGGTCAAGACAATCTCCTGAACTCCAAACTGAATGTCAGAATGGGAAAGAAAGGTGATTTAAGCAATTTTGAGTGTGGCATGGTTGTTGGTGCCAGACGGGCCGGTCTGAGTATTTCACAATCTGCTCAGTTACTGGGATTTTCACACACAACCATTTCTAGGGTTTACAATGAATGGTGTGAAAAGGGAAAAACATCCAGTATGCGGCAGTCCTGTGGCGAAAATGCCTTGTTGATGCTAGAGGTCAGAGGAGAATGGGCCGACTGATTCAAGCTGATAGAAGAGCAACTTTGACTGAAATAACCACTCATTACAACCGAGGTATGCAGCAAAGCATTTGTGAAGCCACAACATGCACAACCTTGAGGCGGATGGGCTACAACAGCAGAAGACCCCACCGGGTACCCATCTCCACTACAAATAGGAAAAAGAGGCTACAATTTGCACGAGCTCACCAAAATTGGACAGTTGAAGACTGGAAAAATGTTGCCTGGTCTGATGAGTCTCGATTTCTGTTGAGACATTCAAATGGTAGAGTCAGAATTTGGCGTAAACAGAATGAGAACATGGATCCATCATGCCATGTTACCACTGTGCAGGCTTGTGATGGTGGTGTAATGGTGTGGGGGATGTTTTCTTGGCACACTTTAGGCCCCTTAGTGCCAATTGGGCATCGTTTAAATGCCACGGGCTACCTGAGCATTGTTTCTGACCATGTCCATCCCTTCATGACCACCATGTACCCATCCTCTGATGGCTACTTCCAGCAGGATAATGCACCATGTCACAAAGCTCGAATCATTTCAAATTGGTTTCTTGAACATGACAATGAGTTCACTGTACTAAAATGGCCCCACAGTCACCAGATCTCAACCCAATAGAGTATCTTTGGGATGTGGTGGAACAGGCGCTTCGTGCCCTGGATGTGCATCCCACAAATCTCCATCAACTGCAAGATGCTATCCTATCAATATGGGCCAACATTTCTAAAGAATGCTTTCAGCACCTTGTTGAATCAATGCCACGTAGAATTAAGGCAGTTCTGAAGGCGAAAGGGGGTCAAACACCGTATTAGTATGGTGTTCCTAATAAGCCTTATGGTGAGTGTATGTGTATATATATATATATACATATACACAGACACATATATACATATATATACAGATCTACATATATATACATATCTACATATATACTGTGGTAGATAGGGGTCGCTCTCGCTCCGCTTGAACCCCTGTCCACGACTCCAGACACCAGGTAAAAGTCCAATAATTGACTTTATTCAATCGCCACAGTGCACAAAGCACCCTCTCCTCCACAATACTCATAAACCAATAACAAATACACAATAAATAACAATAATCCAATCCTCCAACTCCCAGACGCGTTGCCACCCTTCCACCCAGCTCAGCTCGTCGTCTTGGAGCTCCCACAGTCCTTTTATATATCCTGACCCGGAAGTGTTCTCCATCCCCAGTCCATGTGACTCTCAATCCATTATTCCTCCCTGCAGCGTCTCCTAGTGGCCCCCATGGCATCCAGCAGGGCTGCGCATAAAAACTACATTGTCCATGATGCCCTGCTGGTCTTCTGGGGACCTCCATGCTGCAAGGAGGGCTCCAGCTGGCAGCTTGGGGGTATTGGCCGGGATAAACAGCCAGCCATCCACCACAGTATTCCCCTCCCAGCGACGAATTATCATTCGGAGCGGCCTGCCCCGAGAGGGAAGTCTTTCTCCAAGAGGACATTCTGGTTGAGCCTTGATTGATCTCAACATCTTGGTCCCTGGAGAACCTATGGGGGATATTAGTCCAATTCGACATCTTGTCCCCCTCTCTCCAAGGACAGTTTTGCCAAATATGGCCCAACCTTCGGCACTCGTAACACTGCCTCTGTCCTCCTGGTATTCTCCCCCTGCGGAACTGAAAACAATTAGGAAATGTTAGGACCACCCCTTGCCTTGCTGGGAGAGAAACCCCTGCCACCTCTAACGGTGCTTTCTCTTCAATTTCTTTCTTATTAGGAGACCCCCGTTTTATTTTCGGGATCTCCTGTTTGATCTGGGGCTTATCCACATTCTGAGTCTCTCTACTAGATGAAGAGAGACCCTTTACTGTCTGCACCCCTTTAGATTTAAAGATGACCGGACAAGATGGCCTTGCTCCGGGAGCCAGCACTATTCAGCTGCCCCAGGTCGATCGTTCCTTCCTCGGACCGGTTAGTCATTGTAGCAATCTCCTTTGTAGGGTACGCAGTGTATTGGCACCCGCTACTTATTAAACGCAGGCCCGGATCACACCGCATCCCTTTATTATATACGATACGGGTCTCGCTGACCTGTATCGCCACATTATTCATCTCGGGAGGCTCCCCACCAAATCGCCACACGTAGGCCCTCACCTTTTCTAACGGCTCTCTGGCTGCTGCTCCCAATTCCTCTATGATATTTTCAATGGTCTTCAGGACCTGCAAGAAACTATTAACGGGCTCAATTAACTGTTCGAGTTCCCGTAACTTAAAATTATTTACTTCGGCTGGCAGGAGACTTGCTTCCATGTTCGTCTTACCTGCCGACCGGGAGCCAATGAGCACGTCCGCTTCTGGCATGTGCTCTGACAGGTCTCGCGGAGGCTTCTGGGATTTGGAGTTCTCTTTGGCTGCGGTCAAGGGTCGGGTCGCTTCCTTCAGCTGACTGCTGTCTGTCTTATTTAATTTAGCGACATCCCGAACTGCCATTTACCTTTTTTCATGGTGAGCGGTGCTCCGCTCACCTCCCCCTTCCCCTTCGGAAAGTCCAAGTCCGTAACTTCGGGCTCGAAGGCGCAAACAGCGGGACGCGGACCTTCTCCTTCCCAGAAAGCAGGGGGTTTGTTGCCGTGTCCCTCCTCGGCTACCGTCATGCGGAAGTCGTCTCCTAGACGCTCTGGCTTCGACAGGAGCAGGCCGTCATCTTCGGGGCAGTCTCCTTTTTCCCTCTGAGCCTCCAGGTGATCATCTCCGAGGTACATGCAAGGAACAAAGTGAATAATAATAAATGGATTTTTATTAACGTTCCCGGCACGTACCTCAGAGCAATCATTAAATCCTGGAGGTTTCTCTGGACTTGTAAGGCTGCTCCTTGACTCCTCCCGAGCATCGGCCATTGCACCTAAGGCGCTCCAGCTGGCGTTGTTGCTCTGTTTTCCCTTCCTCTTCCACATTTTGGACTCAGAATTTTCGGGTTTCAGCGATGTTGTGGTGATTCCTGATGCCGTTGTCTTCTCGGGGTTCTCTTCCCACAGAAAATTTTGATTCAGGTCCTCCACTATAGACGCTGGAGTATCCTGCCGGCTACGCCACTGTGGCAGATAGGAGTCGCTCTCGCTCCCTTGAACCCCTGTCCACGACTTCAGACACCAGGTAAAAGTCCAATAATTGACTTTATTCAATAGCCACAGTGCACAAAGCACCCTCTCCTCCACAATACTCATAAACCAATAACAAATACACAATAAATCACAATAATCCATTCCTTCTACTAAGTTCGCCGTCTGAGAGCTCCCACAGTCCTTTTATATATCCTGACCCGGAAGTGTTCTCCATCCCAAGTCCATGTGACTCTCAATCACTTCTGGATCAGGTACACGTTCTTTTCTTCACCCCAGAAGCACGTCATTCCTCTTGTCCACGTGTGCTTCTGAGGCGTAGGGAAAATATCAATTATTCCTCCCTGCAGCATCTCCTAGTGGCCCCCATGGCATCCAGCAGGGCTGTGCATAAAAACTACATTGTCTATGATGCCCTGCTGGTCTTCTGGGGATCTCCATGCTGCAAGGAGGGCTCCACCTGGCGGCTTGGGGTTATTGGCCGGAATAAACAGCCGGCCATCCACCACAATACACACATATATATATATACTCGCAAAATACCCGCGCTTTGCCGCGGAGAAGTAGTGTGTTAAAGAAGTAATGAAAAAGAAAAGGAAACATCTGTATTTATCTATATATATCTATCTATATCTATATATCTATCTATATGTATATATCTATCTATCTATATAATCTATATATCTCTATCTATCTATCTATATATGTATATCTATATCTAAATCTATATGTCTATATATATATATATATATATATATATATATATATATATATATATCTACAGTACTTTGGGGTGCGAGCAGCTGTTGCTGGGGGTGCCAGAATCCATCAAGGAAGAAAAATTAAAAACATTATTTGTACAAAATGTTAATTTATCTATCCATTCCTAAATAATAAAATGGGCAGGCTCTTTCGTATCAGTGCAATACGCTGCTTGTTAAAACGGATGACTCCTACTCTTACGTGCACTTAGTGCTGCGTGGGTATTATGAACTATCGTATCTGTTCAAGTTCTATTTAAATTTTTAATTTTTATTTAGTCGACAGAAATATGTTTAGTAGGAATGTAAGTTAAATTTAGTCATCATTGCATAAATTTTTCTTTACCATAGAAATTTAAAGACTAAATTCAACTTCCATTCCTACCAAAGATATTTCTGGCGACTAATTGGATCCTACTTAAATCCAAATTCGAGCTATTGAGCTGTCACCTGCCTGCCTGAATAAGTCATCCTCGCTTCGCTCTTACTTTTTTACCATTCATTTAATCATGGCTAGTCGCGGAAAAATTATAAAATGGAAGGGGGATTACACTGAGTATGGCTTTACGAAAAGAATTATTGATGGTGAATAAAGTATCCATTATTCATAAAGCTTCAATTGGTGATCTGCTTTTCTGCGTTAACCTCATATTTTTTCATACTTCTTCTCAAACCAAGGGGGTGGGAGGGTAAAATGAATCGGGAAGCGCTGTGCTTGTGCTAAGAAAAGGAAACATTTTAAAAATAACGTAACATGATTGTCAATGTAACCTTTTGTAAGTAGTGCCTGGAGGATTCCGAGTGTGGAGAAACTCTAGAGGGTAAAATTAATTGGGAAGCGCTGATCAATGTAATCGGTGTACCAGGAAATCATGCATTGAGAGAAGTTCCCCTTTGCTTGGAATGCAAAGTGTGATTAAATGCATGATTTTTTAACGCGTTATAGAGCACATGCATTGAAGCTTCTCAGCTGTGCTTGTGCTAAGAAAAGGAAACATTTTAAAAATAACGTAAAACGATTGTCAATGTAACCTTTTGTAAGTAGTGCCTGGAGGATTCAGACTGTGGAGAAACTCTAGAGACAGCGTGTTTATTAACTTGTGGATTTTTCTGTGAGTATTTGGTGGCAGCGTCACAAAGTTGGTTCCGCAAGACTGCGTTAGCTGCGGAGCTCAGCTCAGAGCGAAATGAGGTAAATGGGAGGGGAGATGATGACGTGACTCCCCCACCCGCCTTAACTGTCAATCTCCCCACAAAGACAGTCTCCCGGAATTTGCATAAGCACAGCCATTCAACAGCAATTTTAACTTAATTACAAAGTGATCAAAACTCTTGTTTATGTCCTGCGTCCCTCATTAAACTTGTATCCCGCATTAGCCGTGGGCATGACAAACGCCAGTGGCAGCCTGTCTATGAACTTAATTTAAACTTTAGGTTTACACCGTGTTTCCGAAGTACCTGCACTCATGAATATGGTTGTATGTGTCAGTCACTAACTTCTTATTGTTTCGCTGCCTTCTCAATTGTATAATGCATGTTTTCTTCAGTGCTTTTTGGAGCTCTTCCTTGTTTTCTACGTACTGCGTTGACAGTTCACGTGATTACGTGGGAGGCGTGATGATGTCACACGAAACTCCGCCCCCCACGCCATCGAACTCAACTCCATTACAGTATATGGAGAAAAAATAGCTTCCAGTTATGAGCATTACGCATAGAATTTCGAAATTAAACCTGCCCAACTTTTGTAAGTAAGCTGTAAGGAATGAGCCTGCCAAATTTCAGCCTTCCACCTACATGGGAAGTTGGAGAATTAGTGATGAGTGAGTGAGTCAGTCAGTGAGTGAGTGAATCAGTGAGGGCTTTGTCTTTTATTAGTATAGATACACATATCCACATATATATATATATATATATATACACATATATATACATATCTACATATATACAGTATATATAAACACATACATACATATATATATATACTGTATATAGCAAAATCCCTGTGCTTCGCAGCGACGAAGAAGTGCTTTTAAATTTTTATTAAGAAGAAAAGAAAACCTTTTTAAACTGAGGGAAAATATACCAATAACTGTCTTTTAAGGATCTCTTTGTATACCATGTTATCAGTTCAGCAGTCCGGTTGTAATATGACCAAGCTGTGCACTGAGATTACTTTTGAGAATGCAACGTATAGTTTTGTCCAGGAGGAAAGCAATGTTGCCTCAAATCAATGGCAACCTTTTGTAGGGTATGTCCCTGAGACTTATTAATTGTCATCGCGAAGCAGAGCCTTACTGGAAATTTGAGGCATTTCAATTGAAATGGGAGATCAGAGGGTATAACGGTGATGCCAGGAATACATTCAGAGTGTGGCGCTCTGCTGTTTTTTTGTGTAGTTGCCTTCACATAGCTTCTCCGCTGCTTTATAAATGAACGCCATATAAGGCCATCATTTCTCCTTGCTTCACGGTTCTGTACTGTTTTATTGTTCATTTATTACAATTCTTATAGTTATTGTGTAGCTATTCGAGACTTACTTTACTGTTCAGGTACCCATTTCCTTTATTTAATCCGCGGCTTGTACGTTATTGTTTGTTTGTTTATTACGATTATAGATATTTATTGATTCCCTTCTTTAGCTGACTGCCGGCTTATATAAGACGCTCCGCTGGTTTTTTGTGAAACAGCCTTTACACAGCTTCTCTTCTGTTTTATAAACGAACGACATATAAAGCCATCACCTTGTCAATTGTGTAATGCGTTTTTTGAACAGGTTTGATGCATGGAAGTGATCACTCGTACTGCGTTCAGTCAGTTCACGTGAGCTGCTCTCTTGTGTGATGTTGCAATGTCCACGGCTTTATTTAATGTTAGCTAAGACCCGGCACTTAAAAGTTTCTCGCTACAGCAATTTTAACTCCGTTACAAAGTGATCCAAAGTCTCGTTTATACCTCGTGTCTTCTCATTAAACTTGTATCTTGCGAATAAAGTATTCGGCGTTTTTCTTCAGCGCTCTTTGGGAGCTCTTCCTTCTTTTCTACGTACTGCGGTCATAGTCAGTTAACGTGATTACGTGAGAGGCGTGATGATGTCACACGCAGCTCCGCCCCCCACGGCCATCGAGCCAACGTCCATTACAGTATATGGAGAAAAATAGGTTCCAGTTATGACCATAGATATTATAGAATTTTGAAATGAAACCTGCCCAACTTTTGTAAGTAAGCTGTAAGGAATGAGCCTGCCAATTTTCAGCCTTCTACCTACACAGGAAGTTGGAGAATTAGTGATGAGTGAGTGAGTGAGTGAGTGAGTCAGTGAGGGCTTTGCCTTTTATTAGTATAGATTACCCTAACCTGATGCACATCTTCCCAGCTCGATCCCTCTGTCTAGCCAATCGGTACAGGTCCTTTTCTCCCTCCTTAGTGTCCAACCTCTCATACAACTCATCATATGCCTTTTCTTTAGCCTTCGCCACCTCTCTCTTCACCTTGTGCCTTATCTCCTTGTACTCTTGTCTACTTTCTGCATTTCTCTGACTATCCCACTTCTTCTTTGCCATCCTCTTCCTCTGTATACTCTCCTGTATTTCCCCATTCCACCACCAGGTTTCCCTTTCCTCCTTCCTCTGTCCAGATATCATGTCAAGCACCGTTTTTGCTGTCACCCTTACTACATCTGCTGTAGTTTCCCAAATGTCTGGTAATTCTTCACTACCACCCAGTGCCTGTCTCACCTTCTCCCCAAACTCAGCTTCCACCATTTGATCCTTGGTTCTACCCTAACACTCTTCCTTTTCTTGATCTCCAACATCATCCTACAGACCACCATCCTATGCTGCTTAACTACACTTTCTTCTGCCACCACTTTGCAGTCTTCAATCTCCTTCAGATTGACTCTTCTGCATAGGATGTAATCTACCTGTGTGCATCTTCCTCCACTCTTGTACGTAATCCTATGTTCCTCCCTCTTCTTAAAATACATATTCACCACAGACCACAGTCCGTCCTTATGGCAAAATCCACTATTCTCTGACCTTCTTCATTCCTCTCCTTGACACCATACCTACCCATCAACTCCTCATCTCCTCTGTTCCCTTGACCAACATGCCCATTGAAATCTGCTCCAATCACCACTTTCTGTCCCTTGGATACACTGTTCATCATTTCATCCAACTCACTCCAAAAATCTTCTTTCTCATCCATTGCACACCCAACTTGCGGGGCATATGCACTAACAACATTCATCATCACTCTTCCAATTTCCAGATTCATACTCATTCCTCCGTCTGACACTCTTGTCACCTCTAAAACACTCTTGACATACTGTTCCTCCAGAATAACTCCTACTTCTTTTTTCCTCCTATCCACACCATGATAGAACAATTTGAATCCACCTCCGATCCACCTGGCCTTATTCCCCTACCATTTAGTCACTAGCACGCACAATATATCAACCTTCCTTCTCTCTATCATATCTTCTAACTGCTTACTCCCCTTGCCAGTCATGCCAACATTCAAAGTTCCTACCCTCATTTCCACTCTCTTTACCTTCCTCCTCTCCTCCTGCCTCAGGACACGTCTCCCCCTCTTCTTCTTCTTATTCTTCTTCAGCCAACAGTAGCCCAATTTCCGCCAGCAACCTGTTGGCTAACAGTACTGGTGATGGTCTTTGTTAACCTGGGGCTCAACCGATCTGGTATGGAAATTTGTATTGTTGTCCACATATTGATTTTGCAAAATTTTTCACCGGATGCCCTTCTTCACGTAACCCTCCCCATTTATCTGAACTTGGGACCAGCATGAAGAAACACACTGGTTTGTGCATCCCCTGTGGCTGGGTTCTCTTCTATCTTCCTGTGTGGGGTGAAATTGTTGGACTGTCAGGGATCTTCTGGATGCAGGCCGGAAGGTCATTTTCACACAGTGAACGCCACCTTCTCCCACACCCAGTGGTTGGGGAGACTACAAGCAACCTGCCAATGAGATAGATGGGCGCAAAGCGTCCAAAGAAGCAGGGCCTCAGGTGGGCCGGCTAAGGCTGGTGTTTCAGGCCCAACGGTTACTCCCACCTTACTGACGAAGTTACATGGGCCTCCAGGTCTCCATCCTCTGGCCCAGCCTGAGAATGGGGCCAGTGCCAGGGGGCATCCCTACCTCTGATCAGCCCCCCAATTGGTGGGTGTTCCCTCTATGCAAAGTGGTCCTACATCCTGGGGGAATGGGGCCATGGGGAGGGGGTTGGGTACACCTTTTTGCCTGCACGAGCCCAGGACCTCCAGAGATACAATTTCTCTGACTCCCAGAGATGACCCCACCCCCTCCCTGCAGGCACCTAGGTGCTGCCTTTCATAGCAACAGACCTGGGGCCTCATACATAATGCAGTGCATAGAATTCACACTAAAACATGGCATATGGACAAAAGCGGAAATGTGCGTAAGCACAAAAAATCCAGATGCATAGATCTGTGCGTAAGCCAACCTCCAAGTTCTTTTGCTACATAAATCCCAGTCAGCGTGAAAAGTAACGCACGTGCACGCACCTGCTGCCACTCCAGAACTCCATCCAGAATTTGAGTATGCAAATCAATATAAACAGCCCCTTAATCTCAGTGTTCTGTGAAAAGATATGGTAAAAGCACAGGGATAATAGAAGAATTTCAGCGAATAACAAGTGGAGGCAAGGAAAAACATACTATTTGTTGGGTTAAGCAGTACTATAAACAAACAAAGGAAGTTGATCGAGTAACAGGGTGGTGGAGAAACTCAAAAATTCAAGTTCAGAAAGTCGCAAAGTGTCCGAAATAAATAAGAAGTGGTCAGATATCAAAGTCTCTGTGAAAAGGTGAGTCATAGCCCACCATCTGAGTGTCTTATGGAAATATATTAGGGTACAGAGAAAAGAAAAACAAAATAGGGACACAGTTGAAAAAAATGTCAACTTTAATCTTGAAATTTTCACTTTAATCATGTACTTTATTTTGTCATCAAAGTAGAACATTATAAATTTCATCTTA
Source organism: Polypterus senegalus (assembly GCF_016835505.1). Classification (NCBI taxonomy): domain Eukaryota; kingdom Metazoa; phylum Chordata; class Cladistia; order Polypteriformes; family Polypteridae; genus Polypterus; species Polypterus senegalus. The sequence goes on from NC_053166.1 coordinate 102,432,349, forward strand.
AAATCATTTAATTTACTAGTGTTTCAGATGCCATCGTAACTAAAGTAGCCTGTTAAATGCTTCTCTCTATGTGTTCTTTTATGTGCTCTATGTGTGGGAATCACTATGTGCTTCTTAAAGGGGCTTTCTCTTCCATCGACAGGACACAGAATACATTACATTCATGATATTACAGCTCTCTGAACAATTTAAATATTAAGATGTATACTTGATGTCATTTTCATAATGATAGGAATTAAAGGATGTATTAAACATGGGGACAGACTGGCGCAGTATTAGTGATGAACTGGCACCCTATCTAGAGATTGTTCCTGCCTCCTGCAAGATGCTTGCTGTGCATTGCGTGACCTTCGGTGAAATAATTTACTGCAGCAGTACTCCCTCTTAAATGTAGTAACCTCCTATTCCTGTCCTTCCTTATCTTTCTCCAAGTAACCAGTTGCCACACAATTAGCTCTGTAAAAGATGCCAAGCCATCTGTAAGCTTAGAACCCAGATTCTTCAAAACATTTATGAAACATTTTCATATTTTCATGTTTATATATTCCATCCATCTATCTATCCAGGGTCATGCCAATCCCAGAAGCCATACAGTGCAAGTCCCTGCCATTTGTACACATCGCCGTCGCTGCCACCAATGAGTGGTTTGGTTACTTCTTCGGACTGACCCTGCCATCATGGCTCTTTATGATCCTTTGATGTTGGCTCTTCCCATCATTGTGAAGCTGAATTCACCAAGCATTGGATTGTTCACTCACTAATAGGGAAAGTGAGCTGGGTTGAGACTATTGTGAGACAGGTTAGTTTTACCCTACTGATGATGGTGTTGTTGTAAGAGCAATCCTGCTCAGTATGAGAGGAACTGCAGGTTCAGACATTTGGTGTATGTGCTTGGCTGAAGAGCCAAATGGTGTAAAGATATCATCTGCGGGATTTTGACTGAATGCCTCCAAGTCAAAATCCCTCCAAAATGTAATGATACTTTAGACTTGGTGGGCCAGGGATAGCCGGAGGCCGCCCTCCCTTGTGGGGATGCAGACTGGCATTGGGGGGCTATTCAAGACAGGGACTGGCCTGGATGAGCAGCTGCTCCCTCTTACTCTTCCACACCGCATGTTCGTGCTAAATCATTCGTAGATGACCTGATTCTGGGTCGGGTGTGGTAGGTAACAACCTTCAAGCCAAGATTTTGTCCCCTTTCCCTTCCCTTTCCTCTTCCCCACCTACGCCACCTACATGCCCAGAAAATGGCACAGGAACTTTGCACACGTGACTGGCCTGGCATGTACATGACCAGATGCCCATTTGCCTCTTGCATGGGGCTGTGAAGACCCTGAATTCTGATTTAAAGGCAGTGATGGGCTTAATAGTCAAAAAGGCAGAGATTCATTTAACTTAAAAGAGGCAGGAGTGTTATGGGGCCCAATGGAGTAGCAGAGGTCATGTAGCAGGGGAGGGTAAAAGGTCATGCCAGCTGGGAGGCAGAGGGTCATGTAGCCGAGGTGAGCAGAGGATCATGTAGTTTGCAACAGGGGCTGGAAAATTTTTAAGTATCCGGTGCAGAGGTTCAAGCAGGCTTAGAGGCAGAAGGTCATGTAGGATGCGAGGCAGATATAAACCTTTCTTTGCCCATCTGCCCCGTTACATGACCCTTTTCGTCTGAGTTCACATTAACCTTTGCGGGGTCAGTAAAAGTAGGTTTGCAGTTGTTCCTATAGAAAAAGACATGCAGGTTATGATTATTCCAGGAAACTCACAACTGCAAACCTACTTTTTCACACCCCTATATATATATATATATATATATATATATATATATATATATATATATATATATACAGTATATATATGAATAACACTATTTAAACCTAGAAACTGTCCCCCATGCACAGCTGTGTGACATCATAAATTTTTTAATACACTGATTTCAAATTGTGTATACTTGGGACACACTTTAAAGCAGTAGGTCTGTGCAAAATTAGGAACCAATACTCAGCAGTGCCTATTGTTGGCTTTACATTCAGCATTCTGGTATGTAGGCTATTAGAAAGTGACAGAATGGCAGGACTAAATATGGACTGAATGTGTAAATGTAAAATCATTGATTTATATCAACAGTAAAGTCTTTACTTAGCTTAGGTGTGTGATTGTTATAAGTAATTTCTATGTAAGGAAAAACAAAGAATCGATTTACTCTCTATTCTTTAATTATTATCATCTTCTTCTAGAGATCGTATGCGTACATCCATTAATGTGGTTGGAGACTCATTTGGAGCTGGGATTGTTGACCATCTTTCAAGAGCTGAATTGGAATTTCTTGATGCTCAACAGTTAGAGTTAATCCAGTTGGACACCATCAAACTGCATCCTCCAGTGCCTCCAAGGTCCGATGAAAAGAGTAATCACAAAGTGGAGGGGCGTGGCCACCCTGCATATAGCTCACTGCCTATAGAGGAATATGAGGTAAGGTTATGTAGAGAAGCTTCTGGTATTCTTCAGATCAAATAAATTTTATAGCCATTATACAGTATATAGTTACTGCTTAGTTAGGAAGTGGTTTCCAGAATCAAAGTTGGCAATAGTATGCCATAACATAGTGGTAGAACTCAGTAAACATCTAAAAAGAGACTAAAAAGTCACATGACTTTGCATTGCTAGTGTGAAAAGAATGGCACCAACAAGAAGCAGAAATCCCTTTAATTGTGGTTGGTGCCTGCTAACTGGCTTCTGAAAAACAAAGAAGTCACATCATGCCAGAGCCAATTCCTGCCTAATAGGACTCAGCACTAGGTCCTAAGTAGGTGAACTTAGACCTTTTGCTCTTTAGAGGCTGAGAATTATTAAAAGACCAGATTTTACACTCCAGACCATAAGACTGAAGTACATGTTCTTTGGTAGGGTGAAGGTGACTTGTGTGTTACTTGTTTTAAGGCATTCCACTATTGAATGTATTCTATTACTTTGGAAATTGGATACATTTATTTTTAATTTTTTTGCTTAAATGTTATTCATCTTTTTTCACTTACATATTATTTGTTACAAGATCTTACTAAAAATGAAAAAGACCTAACATGGTTTGACCTAAATTTGCCATTAACATCAACAGAAGCTGATTTTTAGTAAAATTTTATTTTTATATTCAAATGTATGCACAGCCTTATTTTTTAAATAATAATGTCATAATTTGATATAAGTTAAATAAAATATATCCAGTAAAAATGTCTGAAAACAGAACTTAACAAAAATTAACTTCTTAAAGCGTTGAGATGTTTAGTAACTGATATAAATAAACAATTTTGGTGCAATCATGTTTCAAACATTTCAAAATAAAAGAAACCTCATTAATACACCTTATCGATTCTTTCAAGGTTTCTTTATTTAGTCATGTTTACACAAGAAAACATGAAATTTGCCTTCTCGCTATCATCAAATAATAGACATAAAGAAATAAAAGAAATAGATGGAAACATGACAGGTGAAGTAAGGCAGTTTTGATTGTCCATATTTACCAAAAAAATGGTTACAGGATACAGATCAAACCTGTAACATTGTCTTCCATATTCCATATTAAATAGTCGTATGGCACTAGGTAGAAAGAAATTTTTGGAGGTATGTGTGCGGGTTTTCAAAGTGACTGTCCTTTCTGATTTACTGAAGTTAAGTTCTACATCTACATGTAATCAGTTGAGATTACTTCCAGTTTCTTTAGAATTGTTATGTGATATACACTTACTAAATTATCTACATTAGCCTCAATAATTTTAACTGAATGATTAATAATCTCCTGGAGCTTTTTAAAATTTTGGTTTGACAGACTAGGGTTGGGTATTGATACTGTTTTCATGAATTGATTTAATTCCAGTTCACAAGGTCCCAAATAAATCTGATTTCCAGTCTAATTTGATCTGATTCAATATTGATGTTGTTGGGGGTATTTTATTTACAATATCAATTTGGCATGGATAGGAAAGGATTCTAAGAGAGCTAATTGCAGATTGTATAAGGAACACTATAACCTGGTACATTCTTAAAAATATATAAACAAATTGACCCCAATGCGGCTGCATTAATGATTTTTTTTAATTTAACATGGGGTGGGTTACATGCTAAATAAAATAAATACAGTGAAATGATTAAAGATATAAACATCCATATATTAGTATGTAAATAAACAACAATCAGAAACTGAAAAAAGTCTCTTCTTTGAAAACAGAGCAACAAAACATGTCTTGTAAACAGTCTTGTAAAACCTCTCAAGTGGACACTGTATACTGTCACTAAGCCCCTTCATGACTACTATCTCACTTCTCTGAGATTATAAGATTTTTCAGCAAGAAAAGGTGCTGATCTACATGTTATGTCTTGAGACAGCTTCTTTGTGCAGTGACAATATCATTAGCAGTTGAGAAAACCCACCCAGAAGTGGCACTTTGCTTGACGAACCAGAATGGGATACTTACCTGCATGCACCCTCACCATGTCAGAGTTTCACAGAGTGGAACAGGTTGCACTTTTCTGTATCTGTCCACTTCTTCCTGTGCCTTTTCATCTGGTGTTTAATGTGATACCGTAGCTTTTGGCATGTAGGTTGGGCCAAAGGGAGACATCAATACAGAAACAGAAATTTTTTTTAACCTCTTTGGAGCAGTAGGGACATCATCCACTTCAAAAGCTCTAAGGGAATTGTCTTCCTGCTGTACTTTCACAATTTCCTCAGACCCAACACTATCAAATTCTTTTTGTTGAAAAAAATTAAGAATAAACCTAATTTGAAAATCAGTTGGCAACTCACTAAGAAATTCAATTGTTTAATATTGCTAACACAAAGGAGAAAAAACTGCTTAGAATTTATATTCAAATACTGCAATGTAAAGGAACAACCAGTTATTTCTATTCTTGTATACCTTACATTAGATGCCTCCATTTGCTGTGGACCAATGGCTTCAATCATCAGTCTGCAGAATATCTCATCATATACCTCTTCTGAAAATAAAGGATGGGCCTTGAACCGAGGATCTAATGCTGATGCTATATGTTGTATCAACCTCTGTCAGAGTGCAAAGATCGCTTTAATTCCTGAGCACTTCAGGAGACAGCAGAACTGCTGAGACTGCTGGTTACTGCTCTAGGAAATGTTACAACATCTCCAGTGTATTGTTTCATCGGGTAACCACCTTGATTACCAGCTCATATGCAGGCAGCTCCAGTATTCTCTGCTTCTCTTTCAGCTTGTTGATTGCCATAGCACTATGATGAAAAAATGATGGTAACTCATCTCACCCTACCAAGCAAGCATGCAACGGCTGGTATTTTGAGAGCTACTTAAATTAACAGTGTGTGCAAAACATCTAATGTGCAGCCACTCCATCAATTCAACAACACAAACTATATTAGCAGCATTATCTGTTACGATGGCTGGGTCTTTGTTAGCTCCCATTCTTGTACTGCCTCAGACAACATATCAGTCATATTACTCACTGTGTGGCATCGTTCAACTGTCCTTGTCTGCAAAACAAGATTCCAGTCATCGTCATCAGATAGGAAATTTCAATCATCGTTGATATAGTGAGAAGTAATTGTCAGGTACAAATGGATGTCCAGCAATCACAAGTTAGGGCAACTCTCTCTGGCGACTTAAGTGAATTTGTGACTCTGTGTTTCACATCTTCAATTAGGTTTGGGGTAGCCACTTCACTGAAATATTTGTGTGTTGGTAAAAAGTAGCATGGTTCTAGTGTACTAACACTAGAATTACCAGAGCCTATGAAATAACTCGGAAATCCACCCCACCTTAAATCCGTTCGCACCTCTCTGTCAGCATATTTTGTTCTGTAAATGTGCACAAAAAAGACAAGCAGCAAGCAGCCTACTATTCCATCCCCCCACAGCTACAAAACGTGCACAAAGTTCTCCCACCTCAAGCCTTGATTGATTTTCTGGGAGTGAAGTGCTGGAGTTTTAGAGTAGAAATAATGGATCGTTATTTGGAACACATGCATTTCATGTGTGTTCTGATTCTACAATAATCTGTGTAAAAACATTGTTAAAACAGAAATGTTTTTCATATTTTAGTAGTAAATGAAAAAATGTTGGTGTAAACTATATAATGTGTGAAATCTGATGTCCAAAGATCAAATAAACACTTTCACAAAAGGTTCAAGGATAAAGCAACAACTTCTGTGGCATAGTGGTAATATTTGCTGACTTGTAATCAAGAGTCCCCAGTTCGATCCCGACTGACTCCTATATTTGCCATTTTCAGTAGTGAGCTGCTGTTATTGTTAATATTATACAGTACACAATTTTCAAGACTTGAGACTTGCTTGATTGAAGTAAAAAAATGACTTGACTTGACTTTGACTTGAGAGGAAAATGACTTGACTTGACTTTGACTTGAGAGTAAGTGACTTGAGACTTGACTTAAAGTGGAAGACTCGACAATGACTTGAACTTTTAAATATAATTCGTTTAATAAAATAAAATAATTTAATAAAATAATTATGACTCAGCAGCACCATAATTGGCGCCTGCGCCCTTAACGCTGCACAACTCTTAACGTTACCAAGAAGAAGAACGCTGCACAACTCAAACCGCGCCAAACATGGCAGACAATAGTCGAGCTCCTCGTATAGTCACGTTTGGCTATAAGGACTTTGAACTAGACCGTACTAACAAAAAAAGATTTGCCAGATGCAGAGAATGCAACGCGAGTATCAGACACGACAACCACAACATCAAATTTCATCCGCACTTCAAAAACCACAAGGAAAGGTAAGGAAGTCGAATTCTTTATAGTCAATTTAATAAAACGATTACTAATTAATTAAATTAATCTTTTCTTTTTGTCATAATTTGGCCTTGGTTGCATGTTTTTTTATCAGAAATGTGATGATCATCTCATAAATAAAACGCTATAACGTTACCAGTGGTGTAGCCACATTTTGATGTTGAGTGCAACTTGAAATGAAAGGGCTTCTCGATATTACATGTAAACTATGTCTATATTAAATGTGCGCATTTTCAAGTGTTTGTATGGACTGACTGCGTGTGGTTAGTTGAATGGCAGCTCGTCTAACGTTATACTACATGAAAATCTAAGATGAAAGCGTCGGTGCAATCACTTCTCCTTCAATAACTCGTTCAAAACTTTTTGGTCATACAGACAAGAATAATTTCAATGTTCGAATCGGTTACGTTAAGTGTCTATAATTTTTTTGTGTACACTCACAATAACAACAAAATGTTGTGTGCTGTATAACAATGAATCCAGTTCAAATAGAAAACAAATATATCAGATTATATATTATGTATGAAACGTGTATATTAGCGTCCACGCAGAGATGACGATTAAGCTTCATAACTTCATCACTGGGCTATATTAACATACATTATATTTATATTCTACTGAAATGAAAAAGATCCGTTCATTTTAATTAACGAGATTCATCACTAACGTTAGATTAAAAAGAGTGGATAAATCCCCTACTGTGCCTTATAATGGACAGCATAAGTATTAAAGCATCATATATAAAACATTTCCTCGATCATTAAGAAATTGTTTTTTTGAGGAAAACATTTCAGGATTTCTCTCTATATAATGGATATGTATGGCACCCTGAAGTTTGTATTTCCAAAATGCAGTTTAAATGCAGCTTCAGAAGACTCTAAACGATTCCAGCCGAGGAGGAGGAGTCTTATCTAGCGAAACAATCAGTTATTTTCTAAACAAATGGAAAATTTATATACTTTTTAACCTCAAACGCTGGTCTTGTGTTGTCTCTGCGCAGTAAATTCACACTCGATCTGATGCTCTTCGTTTTCAAATAATATTTCTTAGTGCAATGATGTTTTCTGATTGGTACTATTCAGGTCATAAAATTATTTCTTCAAAATGTCACATATATTGTCTCTCTCTTTCAGGTGTATAATAGAAACCACAGCATAGAGAGAAGTGTGTGCATTGCAACAGGTACACATGTCGTAAATGTAGGAAGGACAGTCCTTGCGTGTGTGTGAACTGTTAACATTTGAATTTGATGATTGCATATAGCGCTGAACTTATAGCTCTGTACTATTCTTTCCTCTGCATATCCTGGAGTACAAAATAAACATCACCATACAGCAACGTGGAGACTGGCAAGATCAGAAAAAAACAAAAACATGTGGTCACTGATTACAAGCGCAAGATGTTATGGGAATGAATATGAATAATAAGAATAATGTTGCATCCGTGCCATAATGTTTTCCAAAATATATTATACAGGTCATAAAATGAATAATTGCAAATATCATATATACCTATGTTTATGTCTGTTTTTTTTTTTTTTGAAAACTGAATAAAAAAAATCAAGTGACGGTGAGATACGAAGAAGGCAGATTCATCAGCTTTTATCCCTCCAGATCAGAGAATGTCTGATTCCATTGCCTCAAAACACCACTCACATCTACAGTTATTCCCAGTTTCAAATAAAAACTATCAGTGTCAGATCCCTAGTATATATCGTGATCGTGACTGAGAGAATAAAAGTGAAAATAAAACGGTAACTTTCCCAAGTACTATAAATGTCTGTTACGGACACAAACCAAATATATGTGTGTACTATATAATATTAACAATAAGAGCAGCTCACTACTGAAAATAGCAAATGTAGGAGTCAGTGGGGATCGAATCGGGGACTCTTGACTAAAAGTCAGCAAATCTTACTGCTTTGCCACGGAAACTGCTGCTTTATCCTTGAATCTTTTGTGAAAGTGTTTATTTGATCTTTGGACATCAGACTTCACACATTATATAGTTAACGCCAACATTTTGTCATTTACTACTAAAGTGACCCGACATTTGCGCAATAGACATATGAGCACCGACAAAATAGCGCCCATTAAAGCGTGGTTACAAAATCGCAAAAGTTTCATTAAATATGAATTACTAGTTTAAAACATATATAATAATAAAGTCAAGACACGGCACACAGATAGTCCTTAAGATCACGCCCTGCATATGTAGGAAGAATTGCAGCAAGACGTCTTGATAGTTGAGCGTATTTAGACTTGCTGGCTGCCTGACTGCTGGTAATTTCGCTTTGTATACGACGCGTTATGCCAACCCTCGACTGAGTTATTTGTTCGCGGCATGCCATCAGCAACCTTGCATGTTCCACATGGTGATAGGAAACGGGTTGGCTCGTTGATTGCGTCTCAATCAACCAACGTAATTGTCCTCCCAGTAATCATAAACATTCTGGAGATTGTTGGGTCAACTCTCGCTCAGTTCATCGAAAGTGGACCCAACATCTTCCAGAGGAACGAAACTCAGTGCAATTAGCATCTTTGAATACAGTTATAACCTAGCACATGATGTGTACATACTTTGTAATACACGCGTCCCACTCTCTTGGCCTCTCTCGCGATTTTGTCGTGGCGATTTTGTTGGCGCGCATTTGTCGAAAACCAATTAACGAGTTTGTCGGTGCTCATTTGTCTGTCGCGGTTTTGTCGGTGCTCATATGTCTATCGCGCTCGTTCGGTGAACCTACTACTAAAATATGAAAAACGTTTCTGTTTTAACAATGTGTTTACACAGATTATTGTTGAAACAGAACACACATGAAATGCATGTGTTCCAAATAACGATCTATTATTTCCACTCTAAAACTCCAGCACTTCACTCCCAGATAATCAATCAAGGCTTGAGCTGGGAGAAATTTGTGCATGTTCTGAAGCTGTGGGGGGATGGAATAGTAGGGTGCTTGCTGCTTGTCTTTATTGGCACATTTACAGAACAAAAGACGCTGACAGAGAGGTGCGAACGGATTTAAGGTGGGCCAGATCTACGAGTTTTTTCGTAGGCTCTGGTAATTCCGGTGTTAAGGAGTTTTCGAAAGCCATTGTTTTCAAAAACGCTATGCAGATTATAAAAGATAGCCTGGCCACAGACAGACACAGCTCCAGATGTTCAAAACACACACGTTTTATTTTACCTATTTGCACTGTTTAGAAATTTTGCTCAGTCCTTGTCCCTTCAGCCGCCTCCACTCCCCTCTCGCAAGCTCTGTCCTCTTCCACCCAACTCTGGCTCCCCGATTGGAGAGAGGTGGCCCTTTTTATCTTGCCCCGGATGTGCTCCAATTGCATGATGATGACCTTCCAGCAGCACTCCATAGTGTGGTGGAAGTGCTGCCCTTGCACCCAGAAGCACCTTGGGCATACACCATCCCAGGTCAGTCAGCACTTCCTGGTGTACCGGAAGCGCTGTCCTCCAGGGTTCAAGGACCATCCAGGCGCCCAGGGAAGAATAGTGCCGCTCTCCCGGTCCGTCCTTCCTCCAGGGGTCCTGATGGCGCAAGGTTCCTGGCCATCTATCACAAGAAGTATTGTATATCTTTGCATATGACAGTTGCCACAGACTGTTGTATTTTGGGCATGTGAAGAACTAAATGGCAACTTAAACACAAACGCCTTTTCCAGTGGGGTTTGTTTCAGATTTTTGCAGATTGCTTATCTGAATGGTGTCTTGTTTAGTGATTTTGGAGATTTGTGGTATTTCCGCTGTATTTCACCTGCATTTTACACATATTACATATTACTTTGGATTTATCCAGCTCTTTGCTATCTTTATTCTTTTGAAATTTTAAATGCACTCAGACATCAGTCTTGATGGCACATTCAGTTTAACAGTTTCTGACATATGTTTTGACTGCCAGATCTCATTGTGCAAGATTGGCTACGTGAGACTAATGGGGTCAAAGCTTCACACATCCATATGGAAAAGGCCATATGCTGCAAATGGCATATATTTACAAAATTGATCTCCGGATTTTATGAATCAATATTGGATTATGCAAATGAAAGTCAATTTAAATCAAAAAATCGATTTATTAAACCCAGCCCTACATCAGACTATGGCAATAAAGCTGAAAGTGATAAGAGACAGAATCATATTTCGATAAAAGGACAACATGAGGTCCTTTTTGTAGTTTAAATAGTTTGAGTTTACATTTTGCATTTAGAGAATATTTTTATTTGTTTATATTCTAGTTAAGATTGTTTTTTACGTTAGATCCTAAGTATTTATATTGAGTCATTATTTCTTTCTCCTCCCCCAGAACAACAATGGGTGATGATACAGATTTCTGTCAGTTAAAGTCAAATATAATTTCTTTGGTCATTTTGACATACAGAGCAACAGAATTCTTATTGCACCAGTTTACTTAATTTAGATACAGGCTTTTATCCTCCTCAGATATGCGTCCTATGATCATGGTGTCATCAGCATACTTGATAATGGAGCAATGGTCATTGCATTATAGTTTGTAATGTTAGGTGCTGGGGTGCCGTCCCCAATCAAATATTTTGAAAACTCCACTTATTTTAATTAGGGAATGCAAAATAATTATGAAAAAAATTGATTATTTGCACAAAATGTATGGTATTAACGCATGACAACATTCATTAAAACTTCTGACTTGTATTTGTTTAATTTCTGTGTGAATACCTATATCACTTGAGTGAAGGCCTCCAGCCAAATTCAAGTGTATGTAGATTCTTTTGACAAGAAGGTGACCTGAGGCTCCCCTTTAATTTGTTGCTTTCAAGTTTTTCTAGGGTCACAGCTCTCTGTACCCCAGACACTCCAATATTTATTGGCATGATGTTTTAGGTTTTTTAATCTAATGTGATTGGGCAATCACTGATGCACTATTTCTGGTTCACGTCAATGGTTCACAATTTACACCGGCCATTAACATAACTACCGATGAGCAAGCGTGACTTCAAAGAGATAGCAATTTCAAGTGGAGCTTCAGAAATCAAAGAAAATTCAGTTATTCCTGTTGTCAATGGAAAAAAGACTGGTGACTGAAATGACTCAGTTTAATCAGAAAGTAATTAGAAATTTTCAGGCCTGAAGGAAAGGAGGGAAACATTTATTTTCAAGTAGTGCTACTGGGCAGTGTATAGGCAACACTACAGTTTGTGTGTGTGTTTTTTCTTTTCTTTTTACCTGAGATGTTCTGCTTCAGTTTGCCTCACGCCCAGACCAAAAAGAAAATTGTGTGCCTTCTTAAATTCTTTTTTACCAGCCCCCACTGGGGTATTTTTCTGTTGCAGGTCACTTCTGTGCAGAGTAAATAGTAATGGTGAAAAGACAAACCCCCTGTGGGTTTCCTGTGTTTGAATGAATGACTTTTGTACTTTGATTGTCGGTGAATGACTTAAAAGAAAGTCCTGAATCCATAATGTGAGAAATGGGTTAACATTCATACTGTTCAGTTTGCCAATCAGTATGCAAAGCTGGACAGTATTGATTGCCGAAGAAAAATCCATACTGTATATATGAACCAGGCTTATCAAGAAAGGTTTACATTTGATGTAAGATAACAAGCAGAGCATCTTCCACACTTCTGTTTTCACAGTAAACAAATTGATTGTTACCTTATAAAGACTCTCTGTCTCTGTCATTAAAATATCTTTCACCAAATGTTCAAAGCATTTCATTAGAATAGAGGTGAGTGCTACTGGTCTGTAGTCATTCAAACAAACTTGGCCTGGAAACCTGGTAATAACTTCTTTCTTGAATCTACGTGAACTGATTTGTCCATTTTTATACCGCCCCCTTATTCATAGATGAATTCCTAACTTTAAAGCAAAACTTAGAAAATGTAACTTTTTCTATACGGTGACTTGCCATTTCATTTTTTTGTAATTATTTAGACAGTTTATTATGAAATGTCACTAAGTCACTTATAGTCTTATTGCCTTGTCTTAAATTAAGTAGTTTATAGTAATATTCTTTCTTTCATGAGCATCATACACTGTTTTAAATGCTTGCAAGAAACTCATTCAAAAGAAAAAGTGCTTGATCTCCACCTATGCAGAAGCAGACACCAGGGGTTTACCTGATAATAAGTACAGAATACACTTTTAACTGCATCAGAGGCATAAGTACTAGGTTACAAGCCAACTGTTAATCAGTATTGATTAAAAAAAAAAAAACCTCTACAACCAAAAAGGATTCCCCGGTAAGGAATTTGTGGTACTTTAAACTTTGATATGCATGCTTCCCCTCCCCTGCAGTTCACCTACAAATAACAGAAGTTATTGGACTATAGATATTAATTTATTTACTTGTGCTTACAAATTAAAAATACACATCTCTGACTTTGTGTTTCCAGGTTTTTTTGCTAATTATCAGTGTGTGCTCCTTACCTGTCTCTCTTTCTTTTTCTTATAATTGAGTTTAGGGCCTTCAGGTCTATATATACCATCCATAGTCCTCAGTTCTCTGCTGAGACAATAGCAGAACCTCTTGGCTGTTGTTATTCTTGTCCCTCCTTTGTGCTTCTCTGTTATTGTTCACTTTTGCTCTTATTTTGATCATTTTTGAATTGCTCATTTTTGCTGACTTTTATTTCTTTTCTCGGTTTCCTGGCTTGGTTTTTCTGGACTTGCTTTTATTGTTACCTTTAGTTGGTTATTTTTGAAATCCATCCTGTGTTCATGAATTTCTGTATTATATTAGAATTTTGTTTTGTAATATCTTTTGAGTTCTTGGTTTGTTTTTGAATGTTCTTTGTTTGATTAATAAATTGATTATTAAAAATAATATTTGTTTATTTAGGTCAGGGGTTTTAATAGTTCCCCTATCTTTTGAGTCTTGGTCTTTTGACAGCCAGTCCTATTTTGTATTTCTAGGCCTTTCTTGAAGCCATTTTTGAGTTTTGTGGACACTGCAGTTATTAGTTTTTAAGTGGTAAAATAAGAATTATAGATGTACTGCCACCGAGGTAAATAAGGCAGTTAATAGTGAGAAAGGGGCCAGGAGATGAAATTAGTCTGGATTCTTTTAAAGTCTATAAACAAGTCACCAATTACAAAACACTAAACACAATTTGTAGTCAAAACAAAGAGCAAAAGTCAAAGCACCAATCCCCAACAGCAAGCAGTCATTGAATCAATGTTGAGTCAAAGTTAAAGTGTCAACATTAACACCACTGAATCAATGTTGAAGCCTAATGTTGATCCATCATCAGTTTACAACCTGATTTAATGTTGAAACAATGTTGAAATCCTAACCAACATCAAAACTTCCCCACTACTTCATCCATTGTTCAATTTTGTGTAAATATTATATTAGTTTAGTAAGCCTGTTTTATCTACAGTCAAGTTTATTTATTACTGTATATTGCCCAAATAAACAAAGCACACATATCTGTAGTTTCACAATATTTTTTTTTATCAGAATTGCACATTTGTACTTAAAATCACATATCAGTTATTATTTTTATTTTATGACCAGCTCCACCTAAGCGATCTGGTGAATAGCACAGACATTTTTTGACAGCATCTGCAAATTCATACTTGAACAAATTATCCTTTCCCATTTACAGTTTCAAGGCATCTAAAACAAACAGAAGAAAAAAAGGAATACGCTTGTTTACTGTGGATCTGTGTGCATACACATGCATTAAAATAATATAATTTCTTTATGTCTTTCATTAAACCAAATTCGGAGTCATATAAGAATAACCAAATGAAGTCTGTATCAGTCATTAATATTTGAAATACAAGTCACTCATCAAACATGCATATTTGAAGTAATGTGCCTTCAAATGCATGTTTCCCCTTGCTGCCATCCTTGACTTTTTACCCAGCCCAATTTAATCCAGATGACAGCTCATTCATCAGGGTGCAGGAAATCATGCCACGGACCCAACCTTGCAATTATGGCCGACCAATAACAGCAAAGTGGTTCACCTAGTGAGCTGCAGATGGGATGAGAAGAAATTAACTTAGAGATTACAAATGAACTCTTGCACAATTGATTTATTGCCAGGCTTTATCCATAATGAAACAATGATGGTTCAAACCATAGAGTATACTGGATTTTAGACAAACAATATACTTAGTTCATTCATACTAATTGGCAATCAAGAGTTATTATTATGTGCCATTTCTGTCCTCACCTCTGCTGACTAAAGAATTTCTTCTTCTTCTTCCTCCAGTTGCCACAGTCTGTGTGGAGGAGGAGGAGGAGGAGGAGGAAAACCTCATAAAACCTCCTTGTTCCATTAAAGAAGAATCCTGATAGGCTGAACTGGATGTGGTGGCTAACCTGTTGTGGAGGAGCTGTTGAGGTGGTGGTGGCAGTCTGGTTCTCTGCTGAGGAGGTGGTTGGAGGCTGGTGTACAGCTACCGAAGTAGGTGATGGCTGCCATACTGCTCACAAGGACTGAGAAAGTCAACTAAAATAAAAAAGGAAAGGATGTCAATAAAGACAAATGTTTAATAATTTGAATAATGCTGCCCTGTAAGGCTGACAAATTATTGTTGTAAGTAGCAGTGAGTTTCTTAGCCATTCAATTTTTTTTCCTTTCTACCCAGTGTGAATTACTGTATCATATCTGGTAAAAGAAAACAAGAAGCCTCACAGAATCTCTTTTGTGGATGCAGGGCTCTAGACTAACTTTTTGCACTGGTTGCAGTGGTGCGCCTAACTTTTTTTCTTAGGTGCACCAGCACAAAAGTTAGGTGCACTCAAATTTTCAACCGCATCACATTTAACACCACAGTTTTACAAGTTCACTTTATTTATTTATTTATTTATTTAATCGCTGTCCATATAGGCAATATTGACTTGTAAATGATTAACTAACAATCTGGTCAATATAAAGTTCTTTATTTGAAGGCAAGCACAATTCTACAAGAAAGGTAACTTACTGAAAAAGTGTTGGTGCTTAAAGTGCTTTACTGAGCTGAAATTTAAACTTAAAAAATCTCAACATAAATTTACTAAAAAGAAAATCTAAATTAAGTGTTTTAAGGGCTTCAAACTGAACATCTCATGGCTCAATGTCTTATGGACTATCCTCCATTGCAGTCACATGCCCCTCGGATGGCCAACTCCTGTAGTTTGGCCTTCTTGATCTTTGGCCTTGACTAAACCAGCTGGCCACACTCTCTGTAGCATCAAAATCTTCCAGACTTGGGCATGAGCATGCTCAACCTCAATGTGTCCAATAAGTATATTCACCGGTCTTCCTCTCCGCAAGATACGACCGTACACAATGACGCATTCGTTTGTGGTGATATCTGTGTCTCCGTCGATCAGGAATGCCATGTACGCACTGTTCGAAATTTGCACAGACGTCTTTTTTTTTTTCAATGTATCTGCGATGACTTCTATAAATTGGGCGCACGCAACATAATTTCTGTACGTCGGGTTTACGTTCAAGCCATTTTTCTTCATAAGAATTATTTCGGACTTGAATTTAGTGAAGGGAAGTTCTTCTTTTGCAATATTGTAGGCAACGTTAAACTTAATTATCATCTCGGCCTCGTCTGATGATCTGTTTGCTGCTGCCTGCCGCTGAAAGGCAGCGGGGAGAGGGGACACTTGAGCAGTGCATTTATCGCAGCATGTAATGTGTTTTATAGATGCATTGTGCTTTTTCAGCGTTTCAATTCTAAATGTATTAGAACCAGTCACAAATGCACTATTGCCAGCCATGGTCTTCCCACACTCTTTACAGTAAATACAGTGCATTATATTATCGGCTTTACTGTATCTTAGCCAGGGAAACTGGTCAAGCCACTCTTTTGAAATGTATACACTTTACCCCTTTTAATTTCAGTGGGCTCGGACTCGATCGTATGTGGCTCATTATCTAATGCCGTCTCCGGACCAGGGCTTGCTATAACTTGGGAGGTTGATGGCTCCGTGTCAGAGCATTGGTTATGATTTTCAGACTGATCAGGCCCTAACTTAACATTCTTAACGAAAAAGCTGTCAATCGTTCTTTTCATCTTCTCTCATAATCCGCGGCTACATCCACTGTTTAACTGATGGGCTACTCACCTCTCTCTGTCTGACTGCATCACATGCATTTTCAAACGTACACACACGTACAAGAATATCTGGACCACGGCCAATCAGAGTGGGGGCGGGATCTGCCCTTCACTATCTCTGATTGGTTTAGACCACGATATGGGCCTAATGTGTGTCTGTTATTGAACAACAGGGAGACTTTAAGAGTCACGGAGTTTCGTTTTTTTTTCCCCCTCGAACGGCTGGTCGTACCGGTGCAACCTTTGTTTTTTTTAGTCGCACCATTGAGAAATTAGGTCGCACGTGCGACCAAATTGGTCGCACTCTAGAGCCCTGTGATGGCAAGGAGCCTCATCTTCTGAACCACTTTCTGGACAGAAATGTGGCTTGGGTCTAAAAGTGATTCATACTTACCAGTTTGTACCATTTAAAAACAAGGTTAAACACTTATCAGGACAACATCAGAACACCTAGGCTTACTTTTTCGCTGGTGCTCCACATTCGCATCCGCTAGGAGATCTATAATGTCGCAGTGATTCTGAAGGTATGTCTTCTGGCTATTTTCAGCTTCCTCATATGTCTCTGCAAGTAGAGAAAAATTAAGCTACAATCACATACTGTAGATACAGAACATTTGGTAATCAACACTAAAATAGGATCAGTAAAGGGAGGTTTGACAGCCTAAAAAACATACTGTATGTACATCCAAGTTAGCCATCTACTGAGACAGCTCCACTTACCACAGCTTACAAGAAACCTTACAGGCTCATATGTTATCCATGTGTCACTTGGCTGAAGACTTTTTTTAACAGCAGCATGTACTTTTGAAGTCTCCTTTGCAGGATACGGTGGCGAGAGTAGCTTTTGTCCACCCATACAGATATTTGGGACTATCTCTGTGACCCATTTTTCAAGCTGAACAATGCACCACTGTATCATTGTACTAATTTTTTATAATTTGTGTAACTGAATTCCGTCTACAACAAAAGAACACAGTGAATTAGATACCATTGCTTGTTGGTCTTTTAAGATATGCCTCTTTTCATACAACAAAATATTTTGCTCCACTCAATTTTGACAACCTATTTCTTTAACCATATCATATGAATAATTAGCATGTCAATGAAGGCAGCATTGCCAGGAAAAAGTGAACACTTATGTTGAATGTGTGGGAGTTTGGCCACACCTAGGCTGTCATGCATTTCCCATACCTTGTCACAGTCTATGTATGATGAAAGGAAAGGATTAGAGAATGATGACTCCTGATGATTATATTTCTGAAAGAGCACAAATATCTCTACATCTAGTTTGACAATGTTTCGTACAATAGCAATACCATCTGCTGTCTTATAGCAATGTGACCTTCTGCTGTCTTCACACAATTTTCTCCTTTAGCAACGGAAATTGTATAGTTTTCAGCAATTACTTTTCTGTATTGTATGCTTTGATTGAAATGATGAGGCAATGCTCCATCTATATGTTGCTGATGTAAGATGCACTGCTGGTGAGCTTGGGCTAACAGTGTGTTTGTCATTTTGTACAACCTTTTCACAACCTGTTGCAAGGGCAAATGAGGTTTGTGTAACAGTCATTTTATTTGGCTCAAATAATTTTCAAAAGGGATACGTTATCCAGAGGACTAAACAGCCTATTTTCCTCTGCAAGGTGTGTCAATTGGTGTACATTGTATACTATTTCATGCCTACCGTACAACTGGCTAAAATGAAGTACAAAAGAAACAAGCAACTCATGTGCAAAATCTACCATTTCAGTTGAGGTGTCCAGAGATAAAAACAAAAACATGGCAGCAGAAAATAACATAAATTTGTCATATAACTCTTTTGGGATACTGTTTCTAAACACAAGAGGGACTGTGTTTGTTGAAGCAGGCAGGCATGGGCACCTTCAGCCCCAAAGAAGGCACTTGAAAACTCAGGACAGGTAGCAGAATCAAGCTGTATTGTATGACGTACATACAGACTCAATTCAGATGACTTGAGCACTGAGCATTCCGTGAGCTTCAAGTTTATTGCAATTCTAATCACAAAATATCCCCCCTTCACACAATTTCCCATCATCTGCTTTACAGGGTTTCTAATAATAATTACCTCACTCAACACCTTTTCTCACAATTACCAGGGGCCTCATGCATAATGCCGTGCGTAGAATTCACAGTAAAACATGGCGTGTGGAAAACACCAGAAATATGCATCCGCACAAAAAAATTCAGATGCATAAATCTGTGCAAAAGCCAACTTCCACGTTCTTCCGCTCCATAAATCCCAGTCAGTGTGAAAAGTAATGCACATGCACGTGCCTGCTGCCCCATGCTAACTCCTCCCAGAATTACACCTCTTTGAATATGCAAATCAATATAAATAGCCCTTAAGCTGTGATAAGGCAATGGCAAAAGCACAGGGGAAAATAGAAGAATTTCAGCGAATATCAAGTGGAGGCAAGGAAAAACTTACTATTTGTTGGTTTAAACTGTGGTATAAACAACAAAAGGAAGTTGAGTGTTGGAGAAACTCGAAAGCTCAAGTTCACAAAGTTGCATAGTGCCCGAAATAAAAAAGAAGTAGTCAGATATCAAAGTTGCTGTGAAAAGGCAAGTCGTACCCATGTCTGAGTGTCATGAAAGCTTATTAGGGTACAGATAAAAAAAAAATAGGGACACAGTGAGAAAAAAAGCTTGAAATGTCAACTTTAATTTCGAAATTTCCACTTTAATCACACAGTTTATTTTGTCATTAAAGTAGAACATCATAAACCTCATCGTTAAATTGTTTACTTTACTAGTTTCTCAAATACCATCGTATTTAAAGTAGCACGTTAAATGCTTTGTTTTGTATGTGTTGTTCTATGTGCTCTATGTGTGTGAATCACTACGTGCTTCTTTAACAGGCTTTCTCTTCCTCTGATAGGACACAGAATCCATTACATTCAAGATATTACAGCTCTCTGGATAATTAAAATACTGAGTAATGTAATGTATACTTGATATCATTTTCATGATGATAGAAGTAAAAGCATGTTATTAAACATGGGAACATGGTGGCGCAGTGAAAGTGACGAGTTGGCGAACTGTCCAGAGATTGTTCCTGCCTCCCGTAAGATGTTTGGTGAGCCGTGCTGGACCTTCGATTAAATAATTTATTTCAGCAGTACTGTCTCTTTCAAACTTACCAACCTCCAATTCCTGTCTTTCTTTTTCTTTCTCCATGTAACCAATCACCACACAATCAGCTCTGTAATAGATGTTAAGTCATCTGTAAGCTTAGAATGCAGATTCTTAAAACCTTTTAAGGAACTTTAAAATATCTTCATAGTACATGTTTAATTATTCTATCCATCTATCCTTCCAGTGTCACGCCAGACCCAGCAAGAATACAGCATGAGGCAGGAACAATCCTTGAACTAGCTAGCAGTGCGACATCGTGTCCTTACGTGTTTAATTATTAACAATATAGATTATTTAAATTATGTTAACATTTTATCTGAATAATGTAGTAAACATATTTTGCTGCATTTCATCTTTAAAATAATATTGTTATCATATGTCAATACACGCTTTATAAAGTGGCTCAGGTTGTGGAATATTATAACTGTATCGCAAGTTTACAGTGAGGTAATTGTACTAATAAGTACAAATAGTTCTACAAGGAGTACTTGATGGACTAATTGAGTGTGTTTATAGTTCTTGGGATGAACTGTTTCTGAACCGCAATTTCCCTACAGAAAAGGCTCCGAAGTGTTTGTCATATGAGAGCATTTCAATAGACAGTGCGCATGGCTGAGCCAGTGTGTGCTTGATGCTGTTCTGTTTCCGATCAGTTGCTGCAGAGCTGGGATTCCGCACTCAGATACAGTGGGATAAATACTCTGAGTGGTGCACTGAAAGGAACAACGCTAAAGCAACTATGATATTTGGAATAGTTTGGCCATTCTGTGGACCATTATATTGTTACAGGTTAATTACAATCAGATGCCTTAAACTAATAAACAATATGCAGATAGTTTCAGTGTATTTGATAATGTCACATCTGGGATGTGGATCTAAAAAAGAAAGGGAAACCACACTTGAACAAATGCACTGCTTTGACTGTGGGTGCTGCCAAACTGTGTAGCGAACTTGCGTATGCCAAGCATTTAGTTGCCGTGAAAATGTGTGTGGTTTTATGACAAGTTTGGGTTTTATACATTGCGATTTAAGCGTGGAAACAGGAGTATGCAACATTTTTGTGCACACGCACCATTTATACATGAGGCACCTGGTCTCAATTTACCTTTCACTATCTGTTTCTTCATTAAAATCCCTTTGGCTTGAAGGATGTATTTGTCACCTGGAGGTGAGCATCACCTGATCACTCCTTCCTAATCCTAACATGTTAAAGATTGAGGGTCTTTCGTTAACTAGTTCTCATCATTAATTTGGGCTCAGCAGAACCCACCTGTGAAAACTGCACTGCTTAATTAATAATTCATTCAATGTTTACTTGTTGCACTAGTATCTCTTAAGGCTTACATAATAGGCAGCCATGCCAGTTAGGCAGCAGAGTGCAGCTTCACTGATCAGGGGTAAACTGCAGACAGCTTGGCGTGGCGCATCTTGACTACTTGAAATAAAAGTACAGACCCTTAACAATTCATTCTTACATAGCTTAAAACTGGTTTAATATATTCTTCTGTAACTAATATGAAAGCTTGCCTATAGTGTTCTCATAATTAAGCCTTGAATGCTTAGAGAAACTAGTTTAATCTATATCAGGCAGAAGACCCAGCACCTGTGTTCCTAAAACAAAATCTAGCTGTTAACCTCCTTCAAAGAACACAACATCCTCGATTCACAGAAATTCAAAACAAAGTAAGTAAAAGAGCAACATAAAAGAACTGAACTCTCTTGTTTTCCATCGATCAACCTCTGACAGATCTTTGGGTTTCCCACTAAATTCAACAGACATGTATGGACCCAACAACTTCATCTTTTCTGAAAGTCAGCAATAGTTTTTCAGAATAACTTGATGGCTAGTGCATGGCTACTGATCCATAAGTGTATACGTTTTAATGTCACACCTAGACAATAAAGGTACATTTAATCCAATGAAAACATTGCAACCATTTTCACAACAGCAGCTACAGGAGACAGTCTTTTGTTCATTTTGTGGTCCTCATCTGTCATAGTATTGAAATCTGTTCTTAACTGTGCACTTATTTCAATCACAATCGATAATACTCGCACCATTAGCTTTTGACCATTGTGAACTATGCCATGTGTCAGAACTTCAGATAGATCTTTAACAAAAGGGCCCATGAATTCAGATGAATATCTGAGTTTGTGTAAACCACAGTACAGACCAACATGGAATGGAGATTTGGTATAATCAAAATTAGCAACAGCAAGATTTGACCAGAATTGATGTTTAGAGCTTTTGAAAAGTGGTAGCCCATCTACATTGAATTGCAGTCTAATTTCATACAATTCTAATGTCATGATCAAGGATTTTAGCTGACTATGTATGCCGTTGGACAAGCCAAAATGATAGTATTCCATGCCCTCTATCTTGATTGTGGCTACTTGTATTTGAGTTTTGAGGGCTGTCCTTGGGTCTTTGGGCAACTGCGGATCAAACAAACGTAAAATGGACAAAAGTGTAGTGAAATAAACAAAATGTAGTTAGGAGATCAGTAACATATGTTTGTTAAACACTAGCTTTTCACATTTGGCATTGTCTGGCCCTTAATATGACTGCCTGCTAAAGCGCCAGCTGGCTGGTAAAATTTTCACATTGTGTAAAGCTCTATCATAGGGGTGTCCTTGAAGGCTATAGTGCTTATTGGTTTTTGCTCCAAGTTTTGCTTTTAATTTCATCACTATCTTTGTCAAACACTACTTAAACTTTTACTTAGTCTGTTGTCTTAGTCTGTTAATCAATGTTTATTCAATGTCATTTTTGCCAAAATTATGTGGTGGCAACTTTCATTGATAGTTTAATGTTGATCCAGCATCTTTTTAACATTGAAACTTCATCCATGACAAAATTGAGGATTCTGGTGAAAAAGCAACATATCATCAACATCATGTTGCTACCCTGGGAGTTATAACCACACAAAGTTTGCAAATATTTATGGATTGAATCCACAACTTGATAACAAGAGGGTGCATGGCGCTAACCTTTATACCATTGCATTGCTGATGTCACACACCACACACTCTCAGTCATCCCAGTATAGCAACGTTAAGGTAATTTTAACAATTAATTAGACAAAATATTATAGTATTGGATTCTACATATAAAAAACTCAAATAAATCACCAAAAAACTAGAAAAGGACTCAGATCTTAATAGTAGAGGTGAGATGTCATAGTTACAATCCTAATTCACCTAATGACCTTTTCTTTTGTTTTTATCTAAGCTTCAAGTGGGTTTTATCCACAATCCATCTCTCATAAATAATAGGTAACTGTCATGTTACCAACAGCACATACTCAACAAAGGTAGCAGCACTATTGCAGTAAGAATAATGCCCCTGAAAACCAGCACATTACTAGCATGAATGACGTCATCAAAATCTATATATATAATTCACTAAGGCATGACAACCATGGAAAGCACGCCGGAAGGGGCGTGGATTTACTGAGCCACTGACAAGTAAGACACCTATGGCACACACAGGAAGGAGCTATGCCTACCAACTCCAAGACTATTGGATACGACGATAACTCGCAGAGCAACGCCCACCAACTCGGACACAACACAGAAGAAACGGTGTCATTTATATTCGTCTGTCGTAGAGGCCACATGCACCTGCACGTTGACTGTTCATATGCAGCGTGTAAAACGGTTTGCGAGGGGTATCCCATGGGATCTTTAAAACAATCCTTTACAACTGAGGTTAAAACACAATGAAGTAAGCAGTCTTTAAAAAACGAGTTTTCGGTTACAACGCACGACCGCATGCACCATAGCAAACTGTTTTACATGCTACATAAAGCAATTCGCATCCGCGACAAACATGCATCTTCTTAGATGCTCCTGCAGAAATACGGAAGACGTTTCCCTGCCCACTAACACTCCTTTTTCACCGGCCCGCTTCTACCCTCGCTCTCTAGGCATTCACACTGCCTGCCCATGTGCCCGGAAGCAAAAACTCACCGACCACCCAGTTAGCCCCTATCGTCTGTGCAAGGAGTCCACATGCAAGTCTAAGCCACGTTGACTTTTCATTATTTGGTTTTGACACCTGACCGTGTCCACCATGAAAAACCATGCGAAAGGAACAATGAAGCCCCGCCCAGAAACTCTACCCCTCCTCCCACGTGCTCAGGAACACACCTCAGACCACTGCCCACCAAATCAAACGGCTCATCAAACACATACTCACTCACTTTGGTCTGTGCAGCGGTCCAAACCCAGCTGTGAGCCACGTTGACTATTCTTTTGCCCTCCATGGCTACCGCTACAAATGTATTTCATGGAAACAAACACTTCTTTCAATGTTATAGAAATTCCTGATTCAGGTAACTGTTTGTTTCTGTCAGTCGGGTTTTTTTGGAGAAATGTCATTGATGAAACTGTTGCTCTCAAACTTCGTAACATGGCTGTTAGCTTCGTTTGCCAACATTGGGATAACTTCGGTGACGTGGTGTCCGTTGTTCTTAGTCACAGAGGCATTGTTATACAATCTGCTCAACAATACGCTGATTATATGAATACGTCCGGAGTCTATGGTGGTGAGGCAGAAATTGTGGCAATGTCCCAAATCCTTCCAGTTACTATCAGCATTTACTTCCAAGAACGTCCTCATGCCTCTCCTCGAGTTTACAATCCGGCCCAGCGTCTCTTCATATCCCTGCTCTTTAGCGGTTCTTTGGATCATGGGCATTACGAGGTTCTCATGCCTCTCAAATACCCACCTGATAACCTTCTGGTGAAATCTTTTGACTCTGTTGGTATGTGCACACAGGATGCACACCCACTTGCTCGCCACACTAATGTGACGTCACCTGCCCACTCTCCTCTTCCTGAAAAACATTTAAAGACACCCTCCCCTGAACACACGCATTGCACATAGAACTTTCAATGCACCTTTTGTTCCAAAAGCTTCAGAGTGCTCAGATATCTGAACACACATTTGAAAAAACACAACACTAACCGAATGATGCAATGTGGACATTGTCAACAATGCTTCGAGACAACTCGCGCTCTCAAAAAACACTTACAAACTCATTCCACTCTCACCTTCAATTGCACATTTTGTAACGAGGACTTCACAGGTGAGATGGATCTCCACAACCATATGCAGATCCATTTAATGCAAAGATTTGTATGCAAAATTTGCGACAAACACTTTCACGCACGCAGATACCTTACTAACCATCTCAAAACACATTCCCTGATGAATTCTTTTCAGTGTCAACACTGCTCCAAAACCTTCACACGCCAGAAATATCTCCAAGCACATTTACACACCCACTCCACTGAATGAACGCATTCCAAAAAGATCTTTGAATGCACGATTTGTTCAAAAACGTTTCGAGTGCAGAGATTTCTCAACATGCATTTAAAAACACACTCCACTGAACGAATTATGCAATGTTGCCAGCCACAAGTCATTCCAATTCCCTTCAGTGTTAACACAGCACAAAATCGTTCATGCACAAACATTGCATTCACTTTTCTGCAGCTTTTCAAGAAGATACCGCCTTTCACATCCAAGAACATAACATTGGCCTACCTACCACACTATGTGCTTCTTGCAATGCTCTTTATTGGCCAGCAGAGGTCAACAAATCCGGACATTACACTAAGTGTTGTCATGCCGGCAAGGTGTCTTTGCCACCTCTATCCAAGCCCCCTCTTTTATTGGAAGACCTCTTGACTGGCAAGAACCCGCTGTCCCGAAATTACTGTGATCATATCAGGGAATACAACTCATCAATGGGCGCACACATCGCTCAACCATCTGGACAAGGACCGTATGCTTTCAGAATCCACGGTCAAATTTATCACCAGGTCTCTCCTTTATATAACAATCCTGACACGTCACCACAATACGGTCAGCTATATATCTTCGATTCTGCTGAGGCTACCAGTCAACGTTTGCAAAAGGAATGTAATAGTACTTGCAGTGACATTTTGTTGCTTCAACTAGACAACATGATACGCCAGATTAATCCCTTCGCAAAGTCTTACATGCAAATGCATGACATTATCACTCACGGTTACTCTGTTACTGCTGTACGAATGGTGTTCATGGAAAATCCAGGTCTGGATATGAGAAGGTATAACGCCCCGTCCTGTCAAACTGATGTTGCTGCTTTGTAGGTGAAGACAGGGAACCTCCTGCACAACACGTCATTTGCATATATCCAAGGGGAGATGCTTGCAAGTTCTGTTCTCAATATGAACTGTGACCCCATGGTTTTTCCACAGCTATTCCCTTACGGAGATCCAGGCTGGCACATATAATTTACCCATGTTGAGTAAAAGCGAACCGCGAAAAGAACGTGAGTCACACAGCTCCAATTTTATGCTTTCAGGCTTGCCATGAGATCTTCATTTAGTGTCTTGCATTCCAGTGGCAAACTCTTCCAGCAATACATTGTCGACGCATATGTCAGAACAGAAGGCGCGTGTCTACATTACCTTCGCTCACATCAAAAAGATTGGTCCTCTAGTTTTCAGTCACGGACGATTGTGTGTTGGTTCGTTCCATGCATTGTTACAATGTTGCATTTCTTGCTGATTTATTACATTACCAATTTTTCAAATGTTAATTTTCTCCCTGTGCTTAAAAATCATTAAAAAACCGGCCTGATTATGCGGCGTATGGTATTCCGCGGGTTGGCTAGTATACAATAAAAATATGTTAAATATAGGTAAATATAAGTAAAGATTAATTTGCAAGAAACCTGATTAAGAAAATAAACATTTTAAATGTGCCTAGATATTAACATCAATAATAGTGGGTTAAGGTGCCAACTGCAACTTAAATTGGTAGTAATAGATACTGTATCCTAATTTCTCGGATAAGCATAGAAATGGTATAATTGAAAGACATGAAAGACATCTACATACATAATTTTGCAAGAAGGTAGTAGAACAATACAATGAGGTCTTCAACAATTGTATGTCCAGTTTTGAAAGAGTTGGAGGCACTTTTCTGAGCATAGGCTCTGGGGATATCTTTGATCTTTTTATTTCAGCAAGCTTAACTCTAGTTAGGCAGGTGAAAGTCTTTTATGCCCTCATCATAGCTTCACTTTCTTCTGACCTTTGCTCTCTTTTTATTAGATTCTTTTCTTACAAATTTAGCACAATTTGGCCATCTATATATGACTACCAATATTAGTCTTTTATACTCATTAATCTTCATTATGCTGCCTTTTAAATAATCCTCAGCTTGTTATGGCTGCCTGTAAAGAGTCTTCTGTTTGTGACCTCAGATAGCAGTTTTTATGTTAAAATTTATGAAAGTAAGCTAAGCATAACTGCATTTAAAAGCAAAAAGTTTTGCAGATTACAATGTCATATTAATCATTAGTTGTTTATCAACTCCGGATACAGCAATAAATTTTTATTGATTTAAAAAAATAATTCATAAATAACTAGGATTTAATTAAGAGACAAAAGAATGTTTTATTAATATGGGAGGAAAAATATCCAATGGTCCATCCTTTAAGAAATTACTGAGGTGTTTATTTGTAGTTGAAGAAGAATAACAATCTAAGGCAGCGTTTAATATACACTTAAAATACCTTCCCATTGAAAGTGTGTAACTGAACATAATGGAGACTAAAGAGACATTAGTTTAAAATGTATCATTCTAGTACGCATACCTTAGCTAGAGTTAGTTTAGTTTCAGTTAGGTTTTCCCATTATTATAACATAGCGTTCTTAAGAGCCAGAAAGGGCCACAAAAGGCAATGATCTATGAAATCAGTGTTTCTACTCTCATAGTCTTATTGCCATAATTGAAACAGTAGCAGTGCTTGTATTTGCCTGTAGAGGGCACTTTGCACAGATGTCCTGGGTGCTAAACGATGTGTGGCTGTTAGTGAACCTGGGTTGGCTCAAAAATCTAATACCATTCCTCCATCTTTTGCACCCTCTAGGTCATTAGACTGAAGTCAGAATTGGGTGGAGAACTGACTAATGATCCCAACACAAAAGACTGGTTTAGCACTTAACGCTCAATTGGGCTCATGATTTCATGCTTTAGGCTGGGCAAACCAGACTATGCCACACCCCTCATGGATAAACGTTCTGAAAGGGAGTGGCAATGTAGCATCCCTATGTTTGAACTTGAGGGGAACAAGCTGTTCAGGTGGCTACAGTTTGTTGTGGTGGACAGAAATACAGTAATCCTTTGCTATATCGTGCTTCGACTTTCGTGGCTTCACTCCATCATGGATTTTATATGTAAGCATATCTAAATATATATCACAGATTTTTCACTGGTTCGCGGATTTCTGCCAACAATGTGTCTTTTAATTTATGGTACATGCTTCCTCCGTTGGTTTGCCCAGTTGATTTCATACAAGGGATTGCTATTGGCGGATGGCTGAGAAGCTACCCAATCAGAGCAGGAATTATGTATTAAATAAAACTCCTCAATGATATACGATATGCTTCCCATGCGGTGCTTCACATACTTAAAAGCCCAAATGGCACCTATTGATTTTGATTGTTTGCTTTTCTCTCTCTCTCTTTCTCTGACGTTCTCTGCTCCTGACAGAGGGGGTGTGAGCAGAGGGACTGTTCGCTTGCTGTCCTAGAGGATATGGATGCTCCTCTAAAAAATGCTGAAAGATTACCTTCACATTGCTCCCTTCGCATACTTAAAAGCACCTATTGATTTTTGATTGTTTGCTTTTCTCTCTCTCTCTCTCTCTGACATTCTCTGCTTCTGACACGCACTCCTTTGAAGAGGAAGATATGTTTGCATTCTTTTAATTGTGAGACAGAACTGTCATCTCTGTCTTTTCATGGACCAGAGTTTAAACTTTTGAAAAAGAAACAAATGTTTGTTTGCAGTGTTTTAAAGTTCCTGTCTCTACAACCTCCTGTGTTTCTGTGCAAATCTGTGACCCAAGCATGACAATATAAAAATAACAATATAAACGTATGGTTTTTACTTTGCGGATTTTCACCTTATGCAGGGGGTTCTGGAACGCAGCCCCCACGATCAAGGAGGGATCACTGTACATGGAGAAGCTGGCTACTGTATATAAGTAGCAGGCACAGACACATAACTTAGAGAGTACTTCATACATGTCTCCTGGCTGCTAAAGCCTATTGACCTTGATGCATGGTTTCTGGCAAGCCTTCAATATGGACTCTGACTTTGGGTCAACTCACTGAGCCAGGAGAATGTTTGGGAGAAGGGTTGCCTCTGACCTAAGATGAATGCTGTAATATAGAGCAGGACAGCATGTAAAAGCAGGCAAAGGGTTGAGGCATTTGGGAGCCAAAGAAGATCTGAATGGTGTAGCAGAAATGGCTGCTGAAGAAGCCAACAATTCTTTTAGGACTCGCCACCAGTCAGGTGTAAAGTGACTGATTTAATTTATCCCTCTCTTGCTCCCCTAGGTTCTTACAATATCTAGGAGTCAAAAATGCAATATGTTAATGTTGGTGAGTTTTATATATTAAATGTTTCCTTAATATATAATAAAATTTGTATTTCAGTGGATACATTACTTTTCCATTCGCAGACTACACCAGAGCCACTACTGCTGATATATATTTTAATAATAGCAGTACCATCCATCATCCAACCTGCTATATCCTAACTACAGGGTCACAGGAGCCAACGCAGCCAACACAGGGTGCAAGGCAGGAAATAAACCCTGGGTAGGGCGCACACACCCATAGCAAAATTTAGAATCACCAATGCATGTAACCTGCATGTCTTTGGACTGTGGGAAGAAACCCAGAGGAAACCCATGCAGACATGGGGAGAACATGCAAACTCCACACAGGGAGGATCAAGGAAGCGAACCCAGGTCTCCTAACTGCAAGGCAGCAGCGCTACCCACTGCACTACCCATAACAGTACCTGTTCAGCATATTTTTATACCATTACAACCTTTTGCTTTGGGAGTTTTAAACTTTTTTTTTTTTTAACTTTTCTTATCAGCTCTTTCCTTATCAACTCAATTTCTTATCAAAATCACAGATTTTGTGTGATAATTTTTTTGATTAAGAACACTTTACCTTAAAAGCTTAACTGTGCTATTTTGAATAACCTACTTTTTAAAACTATTCTTTCATTACCATATGTCAAAACCTTTGTTTTCATGTTAAATTACATGTTTTTTTTTTAATTTTTTGTTTTTCACCATACAGAACTCATTCAGTGTTTCTGACAATTAAGGTAGATCTTAATGTGTTGTAAACCTTTTTAATCTATATTATTAATTGCTTAAAGAGTTTTGCATTTCAATTTATTCATAAAGACTGTTATTTTATCCATAAATACCATAATTTTATTCCTTTCTTTAAGAGAAGCTCTATGCATTGAACGAAGAGGCTAGTAAATACTAGGCACACATGTTCTGTTCATCATTCAATTTTTATTTCTTTGTGTTGCAGGGACAAATGAAGTACAAGGGGTAAATTGGCAACCTTGTTTGTTTTCATGAACCCTTTAGCTTATAGCTTCCTAATTTAACATGGGTTGTGTCATCATTAAACTGTGGTGAATCACTTACTACTATGACTACAGTTGCTTTAAGCGAAGCATTTTTATTATTATTTTATTACATATATAAATGTTTTGTCTTATTTAGCAAGCAGAAAAACAAGATGCTGTGATAAATGCTGTTAAGAAGAATGGAGCAGAAAACAATGATGAGGCAGAAGAAGAGGGGAAGGATGAAAAAGAAGGACAAATGAACAGTGATGGAGAGGAAAGTGAAGATACTGAATATGATAGGACACATGAAATTCTGTAACCCTCTCTATCCCTGTACCAATACTAGGTCAGCTCCAGCTTCCATGTTTATATATGTGTTGTCATTTTTAAATTTTTTTTAGTGTTCTTTACCTTTCTCTTTGATGCACACAGACCCCTTGAGAAACACTGTCTCTCTTACTTAATGCACTGCCATTATGTTAGTAATTACCATATGTACACTAATGATGTAAGGTTTATTGAATATATTTAGCCTATGTAATATTATAAGTGAGAAGACTTTACTTAAAGAGGCTTTTCTTTGGAGTAAGTTTTAAAGCTTATTTTGGTTGGGACGTATGAGGTTTATTTGGAACATTGCTAATTTTGTATGCAAAAACAGACTTAAGGAATTAAATGTAAGGTATTTCATATATAAAGGTTTCTTAAATATCATTAGAATGAAAACACTGTGAATGCTGATAATGATTCACATAAGATATCCTTTGAATGAAATTGTAAATAAGGCAAGTGATAAATGTCACAGCCATTAAGTTCTGCAAATCCTCAATACTGTCATTCAAAAGAAGTAATGATGTGGAAGCCTGATTCTATCTGCTTTTTGCTTGCTACTTTGGATTGTGACCTGTTTCAAGAAGGCAATATGTTAGATAGAGTAACTAAACAAAAAGATAATAGCCCTTTTGGCAGACAGTGAGGAGAAGGTTATAATCTTTACCAGGGGTTAGCAACCTCAGTCCTGGAGGGTCACAGTGGCTTCAGGTTTTTGTTACAACCCAATTACTTAATAAAAAGAAGTTAGTTATTGCTGATGAAGCTCTTAATGCTCAAGCAACATTTTTCATTTTAGTTTTCTCACTTGTTAAGATTTCCCACTCTTGATTGTTTATTTCAGTCTTAAACAGCTGCACTGTTTTAATTGGTCCTTATAAGCAGGAGGATGCAAATTGACAATGCAACCAGAAGTCCTCCATCTAACTTGTTTCCATTTACACCTCAATGTTTTCATTGTGAACTATCTAGTTTAATAAAATATTTGGAAGGAAAGTGAAAAGAAAAAAGTTAATGACTTAAAATAACTCATCTGTCTTAGGCTTCAAATCATTTGGGTGATACCTTGGAAAGGAAAAAAATCTATGATATAAGAATACGTGACATTGCAGACATATCATTAAATTAAATACAATCTGCTATTGTCAAGGATTGGTGTTTAATTAACAAATTGGTTTGGAACACAAAACTGCAGCCAGTACAGCGCTCCAGGACCAATGTCGTTTATCATTATTTTACATACATTATTGTAGGGTTCCAGTTCTGCCTAGTGCCTGGAAGAGGCTGAATAATGACACACATAACCTTGCCATAACAAACTGGATCCGTTAAAACTATTCCTACTGTCATTTTATGAACTTAAACAACTTTCAAATCTGAACAAAGAACACATTCTGCATTGGAAAATCATCTATAATGCATTCATATGTTCAAAACATTGTTGAAAATATGATACATTATTTTGGTCAGTCAGGTCTGACTGTGGAGCATGCACTGGTACAGCACATTGCTGCACCCACCAAAAGATGAAACAACTTGGGATCCTGGTTGATAAGCCCATAGGCAGACACGTGTTCCAGTCCCATTCTCCAGAAATGACCATTAGTTTGCTGCAGCCAGGTGTTATGTGGGCCTCCCCTTGGCCTGGTCGAGCCAATTAGTCCTCAACAGTGAGGATCCAGAGGGCTGGATCACCCTTGGGGAATCATGCTACATGGCTGTAGTGTTTTAACTGATGCTTTCTCACAATGCAGGTAATGTGAAAAGACAGTACCAAAGGAGTCCAGTCTTCATCTCAGGTATCTGGATAGTGCCCACGTCTCACAACTATATAGCAAAACAGGAAGCACCAGGACTCTAACCTTCACTCTTTTGCAAAGATATCAGTAGTGCCACACATCCCTTTCCAGCAACCTCATGACCCCTATGCTTTCACAATCTGTCTAGGAAAAGTCACCAGAGACACAAATTCACTGCTGAGGTAAGTAAACCTCTCAAGAAGGTCTGTCCGCAAATGACACACTGCTGATGGCTCTGCCCAAAAGGTCATTAAAGCCCTGGATCATGGTGTTAATCCAGGACACTTGCAAGCAAAGACACTCCGACTTGTCGCTTAGTCTCTTGAGGGCCCTAATTAGAGTCTCCATTGACTGTGCGAAGATCACAGCATCATCAGCAAAATCAAGATCAGTGAATGATTCTTCACCAACAGATGCCCCACAGCCTTAGGACCCCATAACTCTGTCCAACACCCATTCCACACAAGCATTGAACAGAGTAGGAGCAAGAACACACACCTGACAAACCCCAGAATCAACTGAGAAAAATGCAGAGGTTTTGCCTCCACTCTACATAGAACTCACAGTACCGGTGTACAGGCCAGCCATGATATCCAGCAACTTTGAGGGGATTCCGCAAAGCCTCAGGATGTCTCACAGGACAACTCTATCAAATGAGTCAAATGTTTTGCAAAAATTGACAAAGGCTGCAAAGTTACGCTACCAATACTTGTGTTTGCACTCCATGAGGGCTCTCAGTGCCAGGATGCAATCGATGGTAGACTTGTTAGGTATAAAACTACAATGCTCTGGTATCTAATAGGTGGGCAAGTGATCACAGATCCTACTGAGGATGACTGTAGCAAAGACCTTTCCAGATAGACAAGTCCCATTTTCCAGTCATTTGGGATGATTCCCATCTCCCAAATGGAAGCAAACATTGCTTGGCAATGTCAGGAGGACAGCCTTACCACCAGCCTTGGGAAGGTCACCCTGGATACCACAGATTCCTGCAGCCTTCCCTACCCTCACCTGTACAATCTCAGTGAGATTGGGTGGTTCACTGCTAATTGGAGGATCAGCCTCAAGAATCATGGACCCAGAGATATCCAATGTCCCAGCTTGAGGATCAGCTTTAAACAGCTGTTCAAATTAGCTAGCCCAACGGGGCACAACTGCAGTGTCATCTGTTAGGATCATTCCATCAGCCGCCCTGATTATGACTCTCCAAGGACAGATTTGAATGTGTGTAATGCTTCAATTTCACTGTGAGCAGGACATGGGTTACTAGACCATAGATGGTGTGTCAATTGCTCACAGATTTCTCTAACAAATGCCTCCTTATCTGCCCCCAGAGCCCTCGCAGCCGTCCTTCTCAGATTGGAGTTGCCATCAAGCACTGCAACTCCTCTTGATGATATCCAGGGTGCCCTGCAAGATGAAACACATCCTTCTGGGAACACTCGAAACACCAACACAACCCTCAGCAACTTTCAGGGTCTTGTTATGGAAGGTCTCCCACATTGCATTAGGATTAGTAGTCACACCCAAGTCTGTAAGTTCTTCACACAAACTTTGTGCAAACTCATTAGAAACAGCCTGACCTTGGAGTCTGGCCAGGTCCAGCCTAATTTTCCTAGTAGGTGGTATACTACTGGACCTAAGCTGGATCTTCAGAGTAACAACAACAAGTCTGTGGTCAGAATTCAGAAACTGGGCACTTCTGTAGACCCTGCACTTTTGTAAGAGCCTCCAGCATCTACCCACTAGGATGTGATTGATCTCCTTCATTGCACCACTAGTACTGGTATAGATCAGGGTACTGGAACCAGGATCCAGGGATCCAGAGCGACTGACCTTTTGAAAAGTCAAGGAACACGGAACCACTTTCACCTCAGTCGCTAGATCCATTGGGACCGACACAATCCTCATAGCCAACCCTGTCAGTTCCAATAGTCGCATTGAAGTCACCCATGACCAGAGGAGTGTCACCTTGCGGACACCCATCAACCACCTAGCAAAGTTGTGAATAAAATGTCTCCCTCACCGAATCATCACTCACCACTGTTGGAGCATACATAGAGACAACAGAACAGAGAGTTACTCAGAGGGTGCCTTAATCTGAGTCTCATAAACGCTCCTTGAAAGGAATGACATTGGACACCATTGGAAGGAGCCGATCTGCCACTGCAACAGCTACTCTCTGAGTTTGACAGCTGTCAAAGTGACCAGACCAATAAAAGGTGTACCCACCTACAAAGATCTGGCAATTCTCAGGTCTGTGCACCTCAGAGTGTGCCGCCACAGAAATGCAGATTTTATGCATTTTAAGCTCTTCTGACAGCAGAGGAAGATGACCATTATGTCGGAGAGACAGGATGTTCCATGTGCCTACTTGGATGGGTCGTCTCAGATTGGGATCTGAGTGCAGCCATGAAGCAGGTGATGCCTCAGCACAACACCAGTTTTGATCCCCATCTGGCCTGACCCTGTTGGCACTCTAACGGTTTTGACTCTTCCATGGATGAGGCTCCTGACAGCTTTCCCCCATCCCCTTCATAATGCAAGTAGCCTTCCTATAGGTGGCTGCAGCACTCCTACAGACAGCATAAAGGAGTCCTGTCTGTCGTCTCAGAGCTGCAAGACTTTTTTTACAGTGACTGGAGTGCCAATCCTGCAACCAACTCCCATGATTTCCCTACAAGTTGGAGGACCACTTGCAGGGCTGGATGCAGTTTAATGTTATACCCAATATTTAGAAAGAGAACATGATGTTAAACAATAAGAATTCATGGCTGTGGATTTGCAGACTCTCCTATAAGCTTAATCTTTTGCCTTTGTTTTACTTACTGTGAATTGAGTATGTTCATGCTGTTAATTAAGACAGACAATGTCTCCCATGTAGGATCTCCATGCTTAATTCATAACTGTAGTAAATTGTTTCAAATTAAACAATAGGACTAAAATGATGCTTTTGTAGCCTCAATTTTTCTAAAGCCAGAGAGTTGAATACTATAATATTCTTCGAAAAGGATTTACTAGGTTAGAATTTTTATATAGTTGAATGCTGCAAAGGTATTGTTCTGTCTTGCAAATTATAGCTTTGGTGGTCTTTTAGGGCATTAGTTTTTTGAAAAAAAAATTAAACATGAATTTGGACATGAAATGATTAAGCTCAAGTCAGTGCTCTTTTTGCGGTTTCTATCTATACTACTAAAAGGCAAAGCCCTCACTGACTCACTCACTCACTCACTCACTCACTCACTCACTCACTCACTCACTCACTCACTCATCACTAATTCTCCAACTTCCCGTGTAGGTGGAAGGCTGAAATTTGGCAGGCTCATTCCTTACAGCTTACTTACAAAATTTGGGCAGGTTTCATTTCGAAATTCTACGCGTAATGGTCATAATTGGAATACTTACTTACATATACAGTAATGGAGTTGAGTTCGATGGCCGTGGGGGGCGGAGTTTTGTGTGACATCATCACGCCTCCCACGTAATCACGTGAACTGACAACGCAGTACGTAGAAAACAAGGAATAGCTCCAAAAAGCGCTGAAGAAAACATGCATTATACAATTGAGAAGGCAGCCAAACAATAAGAAGCGAGCGACTGACACATACAACCATATTCATGAGTGCAGCTACTTCGGTAACAAAGCACGGTGTAAACCTAAAGTTTAAATTAAGTTCATAGACAGGCTGCCGCTGGCGTTTGTCATGCCCACGGCTAATGCGGGATACAAGTTTAATGAGAGGACGCAGGATATAAACGAGAGTTTTGATCACTTTGTAACTAAGTTAAAATTGCTGTTGAAGGGCTGTGCTTATGCAAATTCCGGGAGACTGTCTTTGTGGGGGGATTGACAGTTAAGGCGGGTGGGGGAGTCACGCCATCATCTGCCCTCCCATTCACCTCATTTCGCTCTGAGCTGAGCTCCGCAGCTAACGCAGTCTTGTGGAACCAACTTTGTGACGCTGCCACCAAATACTCACAGAACAATCCACAAGTTAATACACATGCTGCCTCTAGAGTTTCTCCACAGTCTGAATCCTCCAGGCACTACTTACAAAAGGTTACATTGACAATCATGTTACGTTATTTTTAAAATGTTTCCTTTTCTTAGCACAAGCACAGCTGAGAAGCTTTGATGCATGTGCTCCATAACGCGTTAAAAAATAACGCATTTAATCACACTTTGCATTCCAAGCAAAGGGAAGTTCTCTCAATGCATGATTTCCTGGTACATCGATTATATTGATCAGCGCTTCCCGATTCATTTTACCCTCCCACCCCCTTGGTTTATGAAGTATGAAAAAATATGAGGTTAATGCAGAAAAGCAGATAACTAATTGAAGCTTTATGAATAATGGATACTTTATTCGCCATCAATAATTCTTTTGGTAAAGCCATACTCAGTGTAATCCCCCTTCCTTTTTATAATTTTTCCGTGACTAGCCTTGATTAAATGAACGGTAAAAAAGTAAGAGCGAAGCGAGGGTGTTTTATTCAGGCAGGCAGGCGACAGCTCAATAGCTCGAATTTGGATATAAGTAGGTTCTATTTAGTCGCCAGAAATATCTTTGGTAGGAATGGAAGTTGAATTTAGTCTTTAAATTTCTATGGTGAAGAAAAATTTAGGCAATGATGACTAAATTTAACTTACATTCCTACTAAACATATTTCTGTTGACTAAATAAAAATTACTTATATTTAAAATTTCAATAGAACTTGAACAGATACGATAGTTCATAATACCCACGCAGCACTAAGTGGACGTAAGAGCAAGAGTCATCCGTTTTAACAAGCAGTGTATTGCACTGATACGAAATAGCCTGCCCATTTAATTATTTAGGAATGGATAGATAAATTAACATTTTGTACAAATAATGTTTTTAATTTTTCTTCCTCGATGGATTCTGGCACCTCCAGCAACAGCTGCTCGTACCCCAAAGTATATATATATATATATATATATATATATATATATATATATATATATATATATATATATATATATATATATAGATTTAGATATAGATATACATACATAGATAGATAGATAGATAGATAGAGATATATAGATTATATAGATAGATAGATATATACATATAGATAGATATATAGATATAGATATATATAGATATATACAGATATATATATATAGATTATATAGATAGAGATATATATATGTATGTATATGTGTGTGTCTATATATGTAGACATGTATTTGTATATATATATATGCCAGCAACACTCATGACAATGACAAAACAATTACATTGTCAATCATGTTACGTTATTATTAAAATGTTTCCTTTGCTTTTTCATTACTTCTTTAACACACTACTTCTCCGCTGCGAAGCGCGGGTATTTTGCTAGTTTATTTATATGTTGTGTTAGTTCTTGCATGGCGTGAAAGATGGACAATGTGTCCCTTCAGTGAAATTTTTAAAAGGAGGATGGCAGTGTTTTCAAAAAAAATGTTTTTAAATTTACTTTTTTTAATCAATTTAGAGTAAATACTTTCTTATATACTAGGAAAAGAGCATTTTAATTCTAATTGCTATATTTGTTCTCAGTGAACATTGTGCTATATTAAATAAATAAACAGTAGGATGATTGGAAAATGTAGACTAATTATTTGTACCTAGTTCCACGCATCCGCAATTGCATTTAATGCAGTTGTATTTTTGTGTAATAAAATACAATATAATACTACTGTTCTGTATAGCAGTCTTCATTGATAGGAGGTGCAGAGTGCTGAACAGAAAAAATATAAATGAAAATTAAAATATCTCCTTAATAATTAAGTTTAAGATAATATATCTTGTTAAACTTATAAAAGTATAATGTGACTAGATGGCTACATATCAATGTACTGTAATTGTTCAGTATATCCAATTCTGAAAAACTTGGAACATTAAGGTAGGTCAGAAGTGATGTTAGGAGTGGTGTTTTCCAGCAATCATATGGTGAACAAGTGACTAAATAAGGTCTAGCCAGGTTTAGACAAAAAAAAAATATGGACTCATTAACCAAAAGGACCAAACCTGATTTATTCAAGGCAGACACTTAGTTTCTATTCTTCAATGTTTGTTTAATACAGTATGATATACAGTACACACCAATTAAATCTCAGAGATCTTACTATCTTTGGATGCAGAAAAAGCATTTGATATGGTTGCATGGGACTACCTTTTCACCATATTGAAAAATCTGGGCTCGACCCAAACATATTTGCATAAATCAAACTACTCTATACTAGTCCAGAAGCCATGGTTTGTCTTAACATTACTTCAGACTACTTCAAATTAGAATGCAGTACTTATCTTGGATATTTCTATCACCATTGCTTTTTTTAATTACTATTGAGCCATTGACTGTACTTTTTATTTTTAGAGGAGGACTTGAACAGAAAATATCACCATATGCAGATAATATGGTACTGTACATATCTGACCCACAAAAGGCTGTACCAGCATTCCTAAAAGCACTAGCAGATTTTAAAAAAATGTTCACTCAAAATCAATTTGAATAAAAGTGTGCTTTTTCCAGTGAACTCTCTAGCACATAATATTAGACGGGAAACCTTTCCATTTATCATAGCAGATCAAGTTAAATAATTAGGGGCATATATCACAAGAAAATATAAACTCTTTTTCAGCAAAAGTTTGCTGTCTGCATGACAAAAATTAAACAAGACATCAATGGATGGTCCACCCCCCATCTCACATTAGCAGAGAGAATCAACACTGTTAAGAGGAACATCCTTACCAAGCTTCTTTTCTATTTTAAACCACCCCATATACATTAACAAATCTTTTTTTAAGAAATTAGATTCAATCATAACCTCATTTATTTGGAATTCGAGGCATTCATAGATCAAAACGGCAATTATACATTGACCTAAACCAGAAGGGGGCATGGATCTACATATCTTTCGATTTTATTACTGGGTGGCAAATATACAGGCCATACAAACCTGGACATTGACACACATTGATGAACATACCCAAGCCTGGTCTGCAATAAAATTAAAACGTCACAGTACTCCTTTATATTCCCTGCTTTGGCTCCAGTAAACACAAACTATCATCAATACACTAATGATCCAATTGACCTTCATTCACTCAGAATTTGGAACCAATATAGGAAGTACATTAAGACAGAGAACCTCTGTCTCTAGAAAATGACTGGGATCTCTACAATTTATAAAAACATTTTAAAGACCCTTCCTTTCAAAGATCCCAGGGTACAATGGGGAAAGGATCTTTCACTTAATATTTCAGAAAAGTAGTGGAATGCAGCCATGCACAGAACATATAGCTCCATATGCGCAAAGTACTCAATCATTCAACTTAAAAT
Source organism: Polypterus senegalus (assembly GCF_016835505.1). NCBI lineage: Eukaryota > Metazoa > Chordata > Cladistia > Polypteriformes > Polypteridae > Polypterus > Polypterus senegalus. Next base: position 102,472,293 of record NC_053166.1, read on the forward strand.
CTTCTGTCGAGCACATTTATCTCATTTAAAATTATTCCACATTTTTTCTAGGGCAAGATTAAACCTGTGAACGTTGCAATCTAATGTTTTGGGCATGCACCACATTGCAATCATTTTGGACAAAAATATTTAAATGCCTTTCAGATAGCCTTTGTGTCACAATTACTCCTAACCCATTAACACCTGTGTTTGGTGTACTCCCAGGTGGGCTTAAAGTGGTGGTGAAGGAAAAATATATCGTAACTTTGTCACACTTTTTACCACACTATTAGCACATAGACTTCTCTTGCTCAACTGGAAGAATCCCACCTTACCACTTTTAAGTTAGTGGATAACTGATGTCCTACAGTATTTGAAATTGGAAAAATCTAATTCTCACTCAGAGGATCTGTTCAATCTTTTTTTTAAATATGGCAGGATCTAATTAATAACATTTTAGAATAAGCTTCTATATTGGGGAAATGATTTGCTTTGTTGGTTGGCCCTCCTCTATTTCTTTTGGGTGGGGATTGAATTTTGGTATGTAAAGTTTGACTGGATTCTGTGGATTGTTATTTGCTTTTAATTAAAATCAATTAAAAAAGGAGTTGAACTATGGACTCATTACGAAAAAGGGGAAAGGTGAGAGTTGCCATTCATTTACAAGAAAAAATGTGGAAGAGACCCAAGCATACTAGATGTTACCAACGGAGACTAATTCTTGGCAAATGGAATGTGACCTCTTTTGCATGATAGATACTCACATGCCCCTGGCTGGATGTGTTGTAATTAGAGTTTGTACTAGTGGATGTGAAAATCATGATAAATGTGAATTTGAATGGCTGAGAGGAATACTTTGACCATTTGTGTTTATATGAATAATGATTATTCAGAGTATTCCTCTATATTGGACACAGTGCTTAAATGAAGAATTTAAACTGATTCTTTGGTGTTATTGGGAGACCTCAGGTTTCATATGTGGAATTATGAAAATATTTGGGAGGGGGGTATGATTAAAAATAATGGCATGCAAAACTGCTGTGAACCTAGGCAGCAAATTGTTATTGGAATGCTATACTAGTCATGGTGTATCCATAAAAACATGTTGAATCTAAGGTGTTGCTTGTGTTTCTGATACTAAAGTAACTTGGGCCAAAGGTCAATAAACAACTTTAGAGGGTAGCTGTGTTGTCTGTTCATACACAGTATACCAGTATATAGTGGGCTAAATCAAAATGGACCAACTCTGAGAAAGTAAAGGTCAAAATATATCAAATCTACATAATAACAAGCTGCTAGGCAAAGACAAACACAGATCCTGAGGTGAAAAACACAACACACAAGAAAAGATATAAAAAAGCATTAAGCAAAAAGATGCACAAGACGGTTATTGCAAAGGTATATCACACAATTCTTTAGCAAGCAACATCCAAGCTTCCACAATTTATGCCCCTTATCCCTCTGTCACATGACTATTGCACTATAATTGCTGTGTAACAACAGATGGGAGGAGACCAGAGGCAAAAAAAGGCACAGCCCTGTCTCATTCCTAAAAACTGTTTGCCTGGTGGTAGAATGGAAATTCTCATCAGCCCAAAACAAATCTGTTCATTTAAAGAATACTTTATTTATAGATTGATTTATTACCTAATTAAATCAACTTTGTCATTCTTTTACTACATATGACTAACCTACATATGTCAGGGCAATCAGTCCGCCTCTCAAAATTTTTGACTTTTATGATATGACATTCAAACCTGTGTATTCAAATTCAGAATCAGAGGTGGTAAGTCACAAAGCAGAAAAAAGATCCAGAGAGGGAATCAATCAATTACAGGGCACTGACATATGGGGACAATTTGGAAACACCAGTTAACCTAATATGAATGTCTCTTTAGAGGAAAATCCATGTAGACTCAAGGAAATCATACAAACATTATTCAAACCTAAGATGTTTCCCACATCTACTACACTACTGTGACAGTAGTGCTACCGGATGTGCTACAATGCTGTTCTTATCATATATCCGGCTAAATTGTATGTAGGCCTGACAAGGAATTCTTGGTGTGCTATGGTGATAACACAAAGGTCCCCAGACTCCATGATTTGACTAAATCTGTTTATTGCTTTTTTATGTTTACCACAATTTACAGTCCATTAGCAATGATAATGAGCATAGTGGACATTCAAACTTAATTATGCCCATACTGTACAATTCTGATCTCTCTAGTTTTAATGCAAATGTTATCATTTATTAAATGCATTACTTTTTTAGTATATAATGAAATTTTAATAAGAAACTGGTACATTTAAAATATTAAATAAAGTAAGGCATTTTTTACTTTGTAACAAAATTGATTTACCACTTTAGAATGAATCTTGTAGCAGTAAGCAGTTACCAGGTTTCAGATAGCTGCTAAATACAAGTGAGAAATATGCTCTTCCTGGTACTAGAAAAGGTAGGTTCATGGTCAGGTTCACCAGGCAAAAAAATGTCTTGAACAAAAAAGCTGAAAACACCATAAGATGGGACAAGCCCCAAAGTGCAATGAGATGCATTGCTTACACTACATTTATTCTTATATATGAATGACTAAACACTGCAATCACAGTTATTAAAAAATAGTGCAAAAAGATTAATCACATTTTTTTCTCAGCATTATTGGAGGAAAAATTAAAATATACACGTTTCATTTACAGCAATGCCTGAAAACAAAGTAGAGATGGAGCATCTCCTGACCGAGAGAATCTGAATTATCAGACACAGACACCTGTTTGGGTCCAATAATAAAGACCAGAAAACCAGTGATGAAATCAATAAACATAAGTGACAGGGTGCTGGTGCAGCATTCAGGTGGTTGAAAGAAAACGTAGTGCAGATATAGATGGTTAGCTGCATAATTCCTAAACTACCAAGGAAGCACAACATTGAGGTGAGCTCTCTTACAATACAGCATCAATACAATGTATGTGTGTCCACAGCTGCCTCACAAAAGCATACATTTCTTCAAGGCAAAGAAAATAGAAAAATGCATTAAGCTTGGATCCACTGCTAATAAACTAGTAGCTAGATTGCAATACTCCAGAAATAGAATGAATCACAGTTAAACATTTTTGTGAGCAGAGGAAATACAAAATCATCTAACTACTGCTCAGAAAGCCAGGAAATCAAGTATATTCAGTGAAAACTTTTCTCCCTATAATGACAATAACTTTTGTTTTTTATATTACCCCTAATTTCATTATACAGCAAGTATAATTAATTCTATCAGTGACTCACCAAATTAATTATGGTGCTCAGTTATAGTGATGGTAACAACACAAACATGATGAATATAGTATAAGCTGAACATCTTTACAAAATTTACAAGTTTACAATATCCTCCTTTAGGTAATAAAAAGAATAACCCAATATTTGATACTTTGGAATTGATGGTAAGAATGCTGTAGAGGCAAAAATGTTAAAAATTAGGACTCGGAGATGACATCCAAGATGTTATGTTGGTCTTAGGAAACCTTCCACACAATGAAGTGAAATATGAAATAGGCTTATTTAATATTTGTTAACTATTAATCTTTTGCAACAACATTGATCAAAAACAATTCTTGAATTATATATCATGTTGAGTGATAGTTTGACAAATAAGAATTTCACTGTACTCTATACATGTGACCATAATACTAGTACTACTACTGCATGTAAACCACCAGTTTCATAAAGGACTACAATTCACTTCAATTAAAGTGCACTGTTATGTAATTTCAACATCTTTTAAAAGGTCAGATAGACTTAGCATGGGTGAACAAACGTTAGGGAAAAATTGATTTGCAATTTATCCTCAATGCAGAGTTGAGCACAGGAACTATTTTTAGGAACAACATTTGCAAAATACCCATAGCAATATAACATTACTTTAGCCAAGACCTAATTATTTCTTCAACCCTAAGCAGCCTACTGATTTAAGAAACATGATCTGACAGGTAGAAGCACAGGACAGGAAAAAATATGACACTATAAACTTATGAGAAGCATCATTTAAAAATGTAGATCCCCAGAAGCTAGGGATCATTCTGCATACAACATATCAGGAGATAAATGTTATGAAAATATATTGTCCACAGCCTCTGCATTAGAATGGAAATGGTGACTGCATCATGAGTTCTATGAATGCTACATTCCATAAATTTAGTTTACCAAATCCAGTAAAAATGAATGTTAACCACAACACATTGAAAATTGTCCATAGCCCTGATTAATACCTTGGTATTTATACATTGGTATGCGACAAGGGCATGCTGAAAAAGTACCTGTGTAATGAAGTGACTTTAGCTGCAGGAGGAAGCTTCTGTCACATTTTACACAACTGTTGTTATGGTTCTGCTATTGTCCAGAAACAGCTCCATAAGCTTTATGACCACAGTCTCAGAAAGTCCTTCTTCCGTGGGATGACTGGGATCTTTTCCTAAAAGTATTCTGTCAGCATGCCCGTGTTGATCAAACACAGGAAGCTCTGCAGTCTACTTGTAACTTTACGCTGTAAGAAGATAAGTAAATAAATCAAAATAAATAACATTCTATGTGGCTTTTCTATAAGTAACATATAAATGTTTTTCATATAAAAACAAAACATAATTACAAACAGGGCTTTGCATGATACCTTGACAAGCTCTATAAGCCCTGCTGTTTTGCTGAAGGACATGCATGTGGCAGATTGACTGGCATGATGACACCCAACCTATTGTTGCATCCAAACGGTGCTATCTTTCGCCTTTACGCCTGGTGCAACTGTGTTGTTCTTACGTGTTATTGGATGTTTCTTGTGGAGAGGGCTTCTGTTCTATTTCTCCGATGTAGAACTGTCATCCTCATCTGAGTTCACCTCTGTTATAGCACATCTTTATTTGAAAACAGAAGTGTCAGATCGGGGGAAGCATGAACATGCCCGAGAGAAAAAAACATAATAAAAAAAAAAAAATGCTGACCTTTACAAGTACCATAAATTTACAGACTCAAATCAAATGGATGTTTTTATTCTATAATAGTAGCAATAAGAGCAGCTCACAATTCAAAATGGCAATTCTGGGAAGCGACCAAAATCTAAATTCTTGATTATGCATCAGCAGTTCCTACTGCTGCACCACCCAAGTAGTCATATCAGTATCGTACCCTAACCCGATTACTTTTTGCTTGAACACTCCGGTTGATTTTGCGACTTCTCTCATCTCGCTAAGTATCATAGTTCGTTTACGGTAGCGATTTATTTGCGCGAATCCGAGAGAGTTGCAGGAGGCTGCAGGGAAGGGGGGTGGGACCCTCCTCCCTCACACGCAAGCCTTGGGGGCCGTAAGCTTAATTCTGCTTAGTTAGTGAACGAGGGAAGTACTTAACAGATTTAAATCAGGTTTTTATGGAAAAATAATTTTCTTAAACATTCCGCAAAAAATCATAGTCTGCTTTCAGGAGTGAAATGTTCGTACTAATCCAACACAGAGGCTGCATGGCCGAGGGGAGGGGGAAGCATGATGTTAGGTTTAGGGAGCAGAATGGGGCCCTCCTCACTGTCCTGTTTCACTAGTACAAGGATTAAGCCACTGTGGATGACTAGTTCTTGAATAAAACCGTACTTATTTTGTTATACTTGTACTTTTTGTGAAAGTGTTTATTTGATATTTGAAGTTCAGTCTTTGCACTTTATACAATTCATGGCTACATTTTGTCAATTATTAGTTATTAAATAGCTATGTCCTCAGCATTTCTTGGATTTCTCACATTTCTTGTCATCCTACATTTACATAGATTGTTGTAGACATGGAACACACATGGAATGTATGTATTCCAAACGCCGATATATTATTTACCCCCTACAATTCCAGGCACCTCATACCTAGATAAACAGACTTTAGCTCTAAGAACCCTTCTCTGCGACTGGAGCTGCGTCAGTGGTGGAGGCGGATGGGATAACAGGCTGCTGCTACTAGTGCTGATCGACAGATTTACAAAACAAAAGACTCATAGAAGAGTTGTGAAGGAAGTCGAGGTAGACTGGGATTACATGTTTTTTCATAAGCTTCAGGGATTCTAATGTTAGTGTGATTTTTTTATTACAGAAAAACATTTTACAAAAGTGTCAGCTATGCATATTGTCTTGAAGAGTGAATTATTGTGTTTAACACACCACATGTAGCATTTACCAAATTCTGATAACAACTTAAATATAATTAATTGATTCTGTAACAATTTTAAGATATCATGTTCAGTTTGTATCCTTTATATTGTACCTACAAATCCACCAAGGGAGAAAATGAATCATGTATCTTAAAATATTTTTTTATTCCTAAGCTTTCAACAACTTGCCAGGTGTCATCATCAAAGAAAAATGATTAGACATACAGGAATCAAAGGTAATATATAGTAGATTGACAGGTGGTAGGTGGGCGTTAGAGTGTTTAATAAGGTGGGGTTTGGAGGGTGTTGGACATAAAGTCTTATTATTTATGTGGATGTTCTTCGTTTAAAGCCTGCATACGTGGGGTTCACTTCCAAATGTCTTTTAATGGTGTTTTTATTTGAAAGCCACAATTTTGCCAGCTCTCTTGCACTTTTGGTATTTGCCCTTAATTTTACTTGCACCATGTCCCAGTTAAACATATGCCCATTTGAACTTCTTTGTGCGTACATCAGTGATTGTGAGTCCTTCCTTCTGACAACATTTTGATGTTCCTGTATGTGCTGCGAGAGTTTTAGATGTTTGTCTCACATACAGAGCTGGGCAAGAACTGCAAGGTATACTGTAAACAGAGTTCCTTGTTTCCACTCCATATTTATTTTTTTTTTATTTTATTGATTTTATTGTAACCATTCCATACAAATAGATACATTTTTACAAAAAATAGGATTGAAAACAAATCAAACCCACCCTTGAGAAAGAGAGCATGACCAACGGAGTAAAACTTAAAGCTAGTAAAAATAAATAAATTGATGAGTTTAATAAATGGTGTGCATGTGACCCGGACACAGACAGGCAGACATGTTGTTTTCCACCACCACATGTTTATTTGCAATTACTATTTACAAAAGTCAAGTGCACACAAACCCCTCAAGTCCCCAAAGTCCTGGACACACAATGCCTTCACTCTCCTCTTCAGGCCGCCTCCTTGCCTCCTCCTGCCAGCTCAGTCCACTTCCACCTGACTCTCGCCTCGAATGAAGGGAGGCGGCCCCTTTTATTATCACCTGGATGTGCTCTAGGTGGGTTCTGGCAATCACCCACCAACACGCCCCTGTGTGGCGGAAGTGCCGGCTGCATCCCCGGAAGCACTCCGGATGTCCCTGCTCTTCTTCCACCCAGCACTTCCTGGTGTGGCGGAAGTGCTGAGCTCCAGGGCTCCAAAGGCATGGGGGCGCCCCTGGGCGGCGACCACGGGCCCCTACAGGCTTCAAAGGAACCAGGACAATCTCCCCAGATGGTCTGGGGAAGGCGCAAGCCCTCCTCTGGTCCTCCTGGGCGTCCCGGCCGGGTCGCCACCCCAGCCACCTCTGACAATGGATAAAGATAAATGGAAAAGAAAAAGAAATGGGAAGAGAACCTGCTTCCTCAGTGCTTTAAGAGCTTATTCTAAAGTATTATTGATTAGATTCTGCCAGGTTTTGAAAAAATTCTGCATAGATTCTTTAAGTGAGAATTAGATTTTTTCCAATTTCAAATAATATCAAACATCAGTTACCCAGTGACTTAAAAGAGTAGAGTTAGGTTTCTTCCAGTTTAGCAAAATAAGTCTGCATGCCAATAGTGTAGTAAAGGCAATCACAGTTTGTTTATCCTTTTCCACTTTAAGCTCATCTGGAAGAACACCAAACACAGTTGTTAATGCTGTCTGAAAAGCACTTTTTGTCCAGAATGATGTTAATTTGATGCAGGCCCAAAACATGTGACCCAGTGAGGCTGGAACTTGATTACAGCGTTTGCAGGTTGGATCTTACCCTGGAAACATTTTGGAAAGTTATAAGTGAGACAGATGTGCTCAATATATAATTTTGAGTTGAATAATTGTATGCTTTGCGCATATGGAGCTTGAGTGAATTCTGTGCATTGCTACCTTTCACTCCTTTTCTAATATATTAAGTGAGAGATCCTTTTCCCATTGTCCTCTTGGATCTTTGAAAGGGAGGGACTGTAAAATTATTTTATATATTGCAGAAATGCTGTCCGAGTCCTCGAAACTGAGCAATATTTTTCCAGCATAGAGGAAGGTGGGAGATGAGGAAAATCGGGCAGGTTCTGTTTAACAAAGTTTCTAGTTTGAAGATGTGAAAGAAATGTGTTGCTGGGATTTAAACTTGGAATGTAATTGTTCATAGGATGCAAAGATGTTGTCTATATAAAGATCTCTAAGCAATTTAATCCCAAATGTTATCCACATATTAAAAACTGCATATGTTTGAGAGGGTTAATAAAAGTGGTTTTCATACAGAGGTGCCACACAAATAAGATTCACCATCTTAAAATGCTTTCTACATCAGTTCCATATTCTAAGTGAGTGAAGAACAATTCGGTTATTAGTATATTGGCAATAACTTGCATTAATAGGGGCACAAAGCAGGAAATATAAAGAAGTACTGCAGGATTTTATTTCTATTGTGCACCAAGCCAGTGTATGTTCATCTATTTGTGTCCAGGTTTTTATAGCTTGTATGTTTTCTGCCCAGTAATAAAACTGAGTTAGGTACAGCCGTGCCACCTTCTGTCTTAGGTCTTTTTAGGGTTGCTCTTTGGATACGTGGATGTTTTTTAAGTTCCAAATAAATGAGGTTATGGTTGAATATAATTGCTTAAAAATGATTTATTGATGTATATTGGAATGTTTTGGAATAAAAAGAGAGTTTAGGAAGAATATTCATCTTAACAACGTTAACTTTTCCAGCTAGAGTGAGATGTGCTGGTTAGCTCTGATACCTTCTTGGTTTCTAATTTATTTCTGTGGGAAAGATATGAAATAATCTGTCCTCTTAAGAAGGCCTTTTGAGTTTCTGAGAGTATTCCTGCAGAGACCTCTGAGGATGAATTTGTCCCTAGAAAGAAACTGATTTGTTTGGATATAAATTCTGTACAGTTCTCATCTGCTAATAGAAGTAGTTTAAGACGCCATCTGCGAGATGAGTATGTGGGGCATAATGATTTTAGCTCCAGGATCAGAGGGACATGGTCGGAAATAATAATAACATCATACTTGCAAGATTTATTTATATGCAAGAAATTAGTATCTATAAATAAATAATTAATTCTTGAGTAGCAATGATGCAGTGATGAGTAGAAGGAATATGTTCTTGAGTTTGGGTTTTGAAACCTCCAGTTGTTTATCAGTTAAAAACTGTGTAATTGTCTTTGCAGTGTTATCACCCCTGTGACAGGAGACCTATCTAAGAGTGGATATAAAACACAATTGAAGTCCCCAGTAATTATAATTTTATGAGTGTTCACATTGGGAATGGATCCAAATACATTTTGCATGAATTCCCTATCACAGACATCGGGTGCATAAACATTTATCAAAGTTAGGTAACAGTTAAATAAATTACCCATGACAATCACATATCTCCCTTCAGGATCAGATACTACATCTGATGCTACAAATGAGACTGTTCTATGTATGACAATTCCCACCCCTTTAGTTTTCTTTGTAAAGTTGGAATGGAACATTTTGCCAGTCCAGTCTTTTTGCAGCCGGAACTGATCCTTGCTTAGTAAGTGGGTCTTCTGTAAAAATACTATTTTAGCGTTTAGACCTGTTAGGTGAGAAAATACTTTCTTTCACTTTAATTTGTGGTTCAGGTCTTTAACCAGCTCACAAAGTTAACTGTCCCTTCATGGAGACATTGATTCTGAATTGTTGATGTCATTTTGTAGTCTTAACTGGAAGTGAGACAGCTTTAACATAAATTTCCAATTTTCCCATGAGTTATTGCCATGTAGCCTTTTGTTACGTTGGTAATTATAATTATAAGGATTAAAAGGATAGATATAGCTTGCTCTCTTTCTCTCCCCCCTTATTCCACCGCCCCCTCCCCCACCATTTTGCCTCCCCACGTAAGGCTGGACCCCACTTCACAAAGTCCCAGTCCTCTGACATACCTAGAGACAGAGCATGTCCAAAACAAAACAAGCCCCCCAGCAGCAGCGTTTGAGGAGTAAAAAGTAGAGATATCTATTGCCGATAAAGTCTAAATACTATAAGCATAAAATATAATCTTCAACAGTCTTAAAATATTAAGATAGTAAACCCAGGGAATGGTGTTAAAAAGTGGCCCTGGATAAGCATAGTAAACCCTAATGCAATAATAACAATAACAATAAACCAAGGGTATGATGTTAAACACTCTCCTGTAGAATAGTAAAAAAAAAAAAAAAAACTACTTTAATTTCTTCCATACATACACGTATAATTGTAATTAAAACATAAACAGAAAGTGGCGGAGAAGAGAGAAGGATGTATAATTATGGTACCAGTAAGATCAGACAGCAGAGAATATCTTCTTGCCATGCCATTACAGGATGTGACTCACTATTGTATTTCAAGAAAGTGTCGGGATCAGCTTTATTAGCTCCTTTTCTGCTTCCTTCATGGTGGAGAAGATGTAAAATTTGTCTTGAATATCCACTTTTACTTTGGCAGGATACAAGAGGCTGTATCTGATATCGGCTTTCCGTAACCGCTGTTTAATGTTGTAAAAAACGGCACGTTTAGCAGCTGTTGAGGGTGAGAAATCAGGGAAAATACAAATGTAGTTATTTTCAAATATAATCTCTTTTTCTGTCTGAGAGGTGACATCAAATTAAGCTTAAATTGTAATCTCTGAAAGCAAACAATTAGAGTCCTAGGTTTAGAGGTATTTGATCCACGTATGCGATGAGCTGCCGCTATCTCGGTATCTGATTTAAAGTCCTCTCCAATTATTTTTGAGAATAGTTCAGCTATGAGTTTCACTGAGTTTGGACTTTCACGATTCTCACGTAGACCTTCGATTCTAATATTATTCCTTCTGCATCCATCTTCCAGAGCTGCAAGTTTGTCTCCGAGTTTTTTGCATTTGGAATTCGCAGCTGTAGCTTTTCCATCAGCGGTAGATGCCAATTGTTCAGCTGTTTCAATTCGAGTCGTGAATGACTGCTTAACATCTTCCAGCTGATCAGCAAGTGCTCTCAGTTTGGACACATTTTTCTGAATGTGTTCTTCAATTTTTCCCAGCATACCTTTAAAGACTGCATCAAAGCAATTATATATGCGTTTTTCCAAGTCTTCATTATCCTGCCGCAGCTCTTGCAGCTGCAGCCGCAGCTTCTCGTTTGTCTTCTTGCTTGTCTTGAGCAAGTAATTTATTTTTCTGAATGTCATTCTTGAGTTCATTCTTGAGCTCATTTATGGCTGCGGCCATGGCCACTGTTGCGATCATTATCTTCAATTCAGACAGATCGTTTCAACTTTTGTGCTCTGCGGGTGAAGTGGCAATCCCCATTACAGCTGATACTTCCGACTTGCGAGGAGTAGATGAAAGCGAGACTACAAGGCCATTTCCAGTTTCAAGTGATCTTCTGGAATCGGCGAGCTATCGTGACCTGCATCATTTGCACCTTCGCTTCCATTTTTGGATGGAGTGGAGCGGTGTCCTGGGAAGTCTGTGCTTTCACCTGCCTGTTCCAGGTCAGTCTCTGAAAGGCCATACCTCGCACTTGGACTTGATGCCTGTCTAGACTTGGATGTAGCTTTAGGTTTCTTTTCCGTTTCTTTCTGACCCCCTTTCTTGTTTATATACTGTAGTAGAAACTCCTCGGGCTGGGTAAAAACAGGATACCTTGGGATAATAAGAAATAAGAGAAAAAAATAAAGCTGCTGCTAACAAAGCTCCGCTTCAGACGTCCATCTCCCGTAATGGACGAGACTAACTCCTTCACTCCATATTTCTTGCTTTTGGCATTAAAAAATAAATGTCTGTTGAGTGTTTGTAGGTTTGTGCGCTACTTTGATGCTAGATTTGGAGAGGATGCTATACAGCCCGGCATGAACTGCAAGGAATACAGTGAACAGCGTTCTGTGGCTCTGCTGCAGATTTTGGTTAGCTCAGCAAGCTCAGTTTATGTTTGACAATGCAGGATGTTCAAGGAGAATATTGCTGACATTACTCTCATGTTAGAATATTGTTAGCACACTCAATAGATATTGCCTAAAAATTTTAACTGTTTTTTTTTTGTCTATACGCCTGTTTCTGTTTGGCTTTATCTTGTACATTTGCTCCTTATTTTTACCTTCCAAGACACAGCTTTAAAATGCAGCTTTCTAATTCCCTCTGATTCTTATTTAAATACATTATATGTAGAAACTATCAAAAAAGTCTTTTGGGATATATACTGTTTATAAACATGCATTTTTTAAAAGTTTTTGATCATTTAGTTTCATGTTCCATTCATTATTCACTCAATGTTTCATGTACAAGTTTAAATAGCTATTCCATTTAAACCAAGGATGATGAAGGATTATTTTTGTAGATTGTATGCGTGAATGCAATATACCTCTGTTTACTTGTCTTTCTATTTATCTCTATTTGTCATGTCTAAATTATCCATAGACATTAACCATTCACCTCTTTAGAATGTTATATTTATATTATGTAAATTTCTGTGTCTACAATTTCTCATATCTAACTGGCTAACCATGTTTGAAAACACATTTGCTCATGTGTATTACATTAATAAAATGTAAATTAATAATAAAATATTTGCTATTGAGGATTTTTAATTTTTTTTTATTTATTCACATTCATTTTATAGAAAGGCACACAGAATCAGCTTTACTTGAATCAACTATACAATCACAAGCCAGTCAATATGAACAATAAGACTTTTTCAGAATGTCTTAATGTTCAGAGATGTGGAACTGGTGCAGTACAGTTAAATCAGACCCTAAAAACAAACGAAGTAACAATTCAGTCTGACAGCTTCTGTACATCATTCAGTTCTATAACCAGTTCAGTTTTTAAATACTATTAACTCAGCATGGGAACAGCTCACTTTAAAGGTAGTGTCAAGGTTTAGGCAGCTCCGCAGTAGTCATTGCTTTAGTCTATGTCTGTTTTTTATGTTGTTCAGGTTGGAAGGTGTGGGGCTTCTGTTTCCTAATTGCCCTCATCGGGTGTCTTCTCTGCAACTATGAATAAAACAAAGGGAGACAAAGCTGTTAGCGACAGTGCCTCCTCTTTTCCCAGTGAAGGTATTGCATACCTTAGATGGGCCTGAAAGATGATCCTCTGATGCGCATGTGTGACAATAAATAAATATATCTATCCATCCATTATCCAACCCGCTATATCCTAACTAAAGGGTCACGGGGGTCTGCTGGAGCCAATCCCAGGCAAGGCAGGAAATAAACCCCGGGCAGGGCGCCAGCCCACTGCAGATAAATAAATACATACCCTGTATATACACTTACACTATAGTCTGGCATAGCAAAAAGATTAAAAAGGTATAAAAATTAAAAAGAAAGAAAAATGGGTATTATGCAGGAGTATTGCTGTTGATATAAAAATTTCTTGACACACGTCTCCTGCTGAATAACTCGATGGCTTAAAGTACTCAGTGTTAGTGTGTCATAGAGAGGATGTGCAGCTTTATTTATAATGACACTTTAGTTTGTTTTGATTCCTTTCTTCGTTACTACCTCCTGGGGTTCCAGAGTATGTCCCATAGCTGAGCCTTCACTTTTAAATAGCTTATTGATTCACTGGGCCTCTCTTGAAGTAACGTTACCCGCCAAACATCCTGTAGCATAGCAAATCACAGTGGCCGTCACAGAGTTGTAGAAGATGTGAAAAATGTCACTACTCACATTAAAGGAATGTTGTCTCCTAAGAAAAAAGAGCCTGCTCTGCCCTTTCTTATATAGTTCCTCTGTGTTACAAGACAAATCCAACCTGTCATTGATGTGGAACCTGAAGTACTTGTAGGAGTGCACCACTGCTACATATACTCACTAAACAGTGATCATACATAGAGGCTCTTTTGTGTGGCAAAAGTCAATAACCAGTTTATAGGTTTTACTAATGTTTAGTTGCAGACTATTCTTTCTGCACCACAAAACTAAGTTCTCCACCTGATTCCTATACTCTATCTCATCACCTTTATCAACACACCCTATAAGTGTTTAAGTGACATGGCCTGGTGTTATATTAAAGTCATATGAGTACAGAATAAGGAGAAAAGAAAACAGGACAGTTCCTTGTGGTGACCTAGTGTTGCTCACATCCATATCAAACGCAATCCTTGAATCTCTTGAAAATAGGTCAACAGATAGTCCATTATCCAGAACACTATAGGTTCATCCACCTGCATAAATTGGCGTAACAGAGATGGCAGAAAGGAATTGAAGGCACTGGATAAATCACAAAACACAACCTTCACAGTTCTGCCAAATTTGTCAAGGTGAGAATAAGCCTTGTGGAGCAGATGGATAATTGCATCCTCCACTCTAATCTTTGTCCAATAGGAAAACTGCATTGGATCCAGGTAGTGTGCCGCAAGAGGACTTCATAACGTAGATGGTGTAGGGGAAAACTGGTTATTGGAAGAAGGTGGCAGCGAGAGGGAAAAACCAATTAAAAAACTTGTTCAGGGCATTAGCTTTGTCCACATCCTGTCTAACAACAGAGCCCTGGATTGCTTTAGTCCAGTAATTATGCCCAGCCCTTTCCAAAATTCTTTAATGTTATTCTGAGTTTTCTAGTTTAGCTTTGTAATCCTCCTTTCCTTCACTCCATTTTTCTTTAGCACTCACTGTGCATCACTTTAGATCCTCTTTGTCACCAGATTTGAATGATATTTTTTTCTGAATCTGAAGAACTGTTTGTTGTTTGGAAAGCAGTGCACTGTCTTTGAGGTTACCACAGAGTTGACACAAAAGTTAATATAGTCTGTGATGCCTTGCTTGAGTCCCTCAGTATCATCCCCATATGACTTGAACATCATTTACTATTCTGTTGTTTGGAAGCTGTTTCTCACTATCCTAGTGGTAACAGGTTGCAGTCTAATGACAGAATTGTAGGAAGAATTAAGATGAATCAGTCTCTGGTCAGACCTGCTTAAAGGTGCCAGTAATTTAAAGGCATCATAAACCAACCTGGCTTTGGTGCTAGTCTGTCCACATCCTCCTTTACAAGTTCTTCATTTTCCATTCCTTTCTTGGAATACTAGAATAAACAATTGAGTCCTTGATTATATAAAATGTTTTGTTCTTGGCTTTGAGTATACTATTTTGAAGTTTGTCTCTGGAGGTTTACATTTAAGCTAGCTCCTTTCTTTTCTCTTTTTTTATTTTGATAAACTTTTTATTAATAAATATTAATGTTAAGATTTGGCCTCCAGCTTGTTATAAGTTACGATACTTTTATTTTGATGGATTTTTAAAATTGAGGATATGTTGACCTGATCTTCAACTTGTCTACTTTGCCTTTTGAATGAGCTGTAAACTTGAGAGATGTTAGAAGGTGAGCACTGAGAATCTGAAGGCTAACATATCCACAACATCTTAGAATGTAAGAGACATAGAGTGGAATGTATTGAATGTTCTTGTACTAAGCTGGCAGCACTGCAATCACTACTATATCATACTGTATCAGGGGAAGCTTATTCAAGGATGGCAAGGGCAAAGATCTGGAGTGAAGATAAATGTAAGGTGGAAATGTGTCAGAAATGGACAGCCTCAATCGCTTTTTGAATTTAGAGAACTCCTGGATCATTTTTTAAGTTGAAAGAACTATCGCTTCTCGTGGTGAGTTAAGGTGTGGCATTTTGAGAATTGCAGAAAACTAGCTTAAACCTTCTATTTGAGATCCTTTTTAATGCTCCACCGGTTACATTAGAATAATTTGGATGAGAACAGACCATTCAGCCAAACAAAGCTTGCCAGTTCTATCCACTTAATTCTTATAAAATAATATCAAGTCTAGTCTTGAAAGTTCGTAAATTCCTAGTGTCTACCACACTTCTTTGTAGCTTATTCCATGTTTCTATGGTTCTCTGTGTACATAAAAACTTTCTAATGTTTGTGTGAAATTTACCCTTTACAAGTTTCCAACTATGTCACTGTGTTTCTGTGTCCCTGTGTTAACTTATTTAAAAGTTTTGATTAGCTGTACTACTTTCCTTAATAATTTACAACACTTCAGTCATGAGGTGACCTTTATTGTCTCTTGCTTAAAATGAAAAGGCTCAGCCCTTTTCATTTTTCCTCATAATTCAGCATCTGGCCCTAGAATCAGCCTATTTGGTCTTCCCTGCAATCTTTCCAGTGCTGCTATGTCCTTTTTGTAGCCTGGAGACCAACAATGTACACTACACAATATTCATCAGTGTATCATAAAGTTTGAGCATAACTTCCTCGTAGCTGTAATCTAAAAATTATACTATATAACCTAACATTCTGTTAGCCTTCCTAACACTAGAATCCCTGAAGCCTACAAAAAATCGAAATGTTGGGCCACCTTAAATTCTCTCACATCTTGTCAGCAGCATCTTTGTTTTGCAGATGTGCCAATCAACACAAGCACCAAGCAACCTGCCCTCCCATCCCATACCAAGGAGAGGAAATGCAAGGCAAGAAATGTTGAACACATAACTAAAACAGAAAGTTTTTTCATCTTATAGTAATAATTGACAAAATGTTGACATGAAATGTATAATGTGTGAAGACTGAAGTCCAAATATCAAATAAACACTTTCACAAAAGGTAAAACAAAACAAGTGTTTCTTTATTTAATAATATAACCGAAGGAAAAGAAATTGTTGAATTACATGTTACTGGCAATGTGTAAACACTGAAGCCGAACTGCCAATTGTTACAAAGTAGACACATCAGTGTGACTGGGGCAGAGGTAAGGACTGCTGTCTCATAATCAAGAGGTTGTGGGTTTGATCCTGGGTCCTCCTCACATTTATAGTTCTGAATAGTGAGCTGTTATTATTGTTACTATTACGGTATATAATAAAAAAATACATTTGAGTCTGTAACATCCCATGTAAATTTATGGTACTTGTAAAAGTTAGTGCTGAAGGGATAAAAGCAGACACACAAATGCATCTCAATCATTTCTTCTCAGTGTCTTTTTGAGAAAACGGACACCGCAGTGTCTATTTTGGATGTTACTTTTCCTCGTACATGGACATCAACATGTCATTAGAACGATTTTTTATTCAAGAATCCAAGAATAAAACTGAACTAAAAAATCATTCAACTTAAGTTTTATTCAAGATCAAAGAATAACACTGAATAAAAAATTATTCAAATGACATGTTCATATGAATGTCCATGTGTGAGGAAAAGTAACATCTTTTACAAGTACCATAAATTTATAGAGGATGTTACAGACTTGCATCAAATGTATGTTTTTGTTATATGGTAATAATAATAATAATAATATGAGCTCAGTACTCAAAGGGCTAAATACAGAGAAGACGGAGGATTTTAGCTATTGCCTCGCCATTGCTAAATGTTAGCATATCCACTGTGCCATCTGCATGACATAGCAGTGTTACTTACCATTGTGACTACTGGTTGAAACTGAAACATGCAAACACACATGTATGCAAATGTCTTTTATTTTATACCAACTGATAGTTGTGCTTCAGCATCATGACAATTGAGCAATTTCATTTCTTCAGTTTTATTCTTGAATAAAAGCATACTTGTTTTGTTACACCTTTTGTGAAAGTATTTCTTGGTTATTTGGAATTCCCACATCCTACACTTCATGTCAAAATTATGTTTTAGCTGTGTGTTCAGCGTTTCTTGACTTGCATTTCCTTTGTTATTCTATATTTACACAGATCATTATAGACAGAGAGCACACATGAAATGTGTTTATTTCAAATTATGATATTTCATTACCTATATAATTCACTACCTGCGGTGGGCTGGCGCCTTGCCCAGGGTTTGTTTCCTGCTTTGCACCCTGTGTTGGCTGGGATTGGTTCCAGCATACCCCCATGACCCTGTAGTTAGGATATAGCGGGTTGGATAATGGATGGATGGATAATTCCTTACAAATGCATCGCCAGATAAACACTTCAACACAGACTTGAACTGTGAGGATTGCAGCAGAAAGGGGTGTGGGGGGTGTAGTAGGCTGCAAATGTAGCTGCACATATATTTTTTCAGCATGCCCGTGTCGATCAAAGATAAGAAGCTCTGCAGTCTACTTTGACTTTATGCTATGGGGAGATAAGAAAACAAATCAAGGTGAATAGGTAAACAACATTTGATCTGGATTTTATATAAGTTACATTTAAATGGTTTTCATATAAAGACGTTCACAAAATACCTTAGCAAGCTCTGTAAGCCCTGCTGTTTTGTTGAAGGACATGCATGTGGCTGATTGAATGGCAGGATGATGCCCAACCTCTTGTTACATCCGAACGGTGCCATCTTTCGCCTTTATGCCTGGTGCAACTGCATTGTTCTTATGTGTGAACTGGACGTTTCTTGTAGGGAGGGCTTCTGTTCTCTTTCTCCGATGTAGAACCCTCAACCTCATCTGAATTCACCTCTGTTATAGCACATCTTAATTTGAAAACAGCAGTGTCAGATTGGGGGGAGCGTGAACGTAACTAAGAGAAAAAACTGAATAAAAAAAAAAGCTAACCTTTACAAGTACCATAAATTTATACTGGCTGTTACAGACTCAAATCAAATCTATGCTTTTAGTCTATAATAGTAACATTAAGAGCAGCTCACTATTCAAACAGCAATTCTGGGAAGTGCCCAGAACCAAACCTCTTGATTATGCGTCAGCAGTTCTTACCGCTACACCATCCAAGCAGTCATGTCAGTGCTGTACCCTAACCCGATTAATTTTTCTTCGGTTATACTCTTGAATAAAAACACTTGTTTTCTTATATGAGTACCTTATGTGAAAGTGTTTATTTGATATTTGGACTTCAGTCTTGACACATTATGTAATTCATGTCAAAATTTTGTCATTAGTACTATAACATGAAAAAAGTTGCTATTTTAGGTATGTGTTCAGCATTTCCTGTCATCCTACATTTACCCAGATTTTTGTAGACATGGAACACATAATAAAATGCATGTGCTCCAAATAACAATATATTATTTACCCCATACACCTCCAGGTAACTCACACCCAGATAAACAAGACTTGAGCTGGGAGAACTTTATGCCCAAGTTGAGCTGCAGCAGTGAGTGGATGGGATAGGTGGCTGCTTGCTGTTTGTGCTGATTTACACATTCACAAAACAAAAGACGCTAATGGAGAGGTGCGAAGAGATTGAAGGTGGCCCGGGATTAGAAGTAGTTTTGTAGGCATCAGGGACTCAAGTGTAATTGTCTTATCAGTAACTGCCTGTACTTGAAATCCCTTTACCATCACAGACCTCTACTGACCACCTGTGGAAGTATTTTATAGGTATGATATACTTAATAAGTACCTATAAAGCTATAGATTTGGTTACAACTTGAAGAAAATAACAAATATGAAACGATTCAACATATATGAAACCCAGTTCATGACTTACTGTTAAACAACTACATATATTTTCCTAGTGATAGATAGGATTTAAAGTTAAGAGAGCAGAGCACAAACCTTGGAGAGACACATACAAACTGAGCATATATTCTTCTACAATGTTAAAAACTTTAAATATTTGATGAGTTAGCTTTTCTAAAAGAACATAAATGGTGGGATTGTAGCAGAAAAAAAAATTATCCTGGTGTGATTTATTTCTATATGCATTTGCCTGTGTATGTTCTGTTTATCTACCATTTGTTCCCAGTACAATTACAAAGGTTACAATAGGATAATGGCAATTAATACTTTTTATTTAGTTCTCAATTAAGAATTTATATTTAAGAAGATCCTATTTAGATATAGATATTTATCAAAGAAAATCTGTTTTGGACCTGCAGATAATACTATGAGATAGCTCTGTTAAAGATAATACTGTTTACCTGTATGCTGTGTCACACAACTGTGCAGCAAGTTTAAGGCTTGCCGAATTGCAATTCCACCCTTAGTTAAAGGGTTGGCGCTGTTTCCTAATGCTTCTTCTCTTTTCTCCTCAACAGATCTGACACCTAACAATGGTGTCACTTCTGGGTTCCATCCCACTGAGCCCATCTCTTGTACACTCATGCCAGGATAGACATGTTTTTTTTTTTTTGCTATAAATGAATTTTAATTAGATTTACAGGGATCAACTCACAGTGCTCCAACACTTTATAATCTTTCTCTTGTATTCTTACAATAGCATTGTCAGCAGGACTATGAGTGAGCCAGTGGACCTTAACATAGTGGTGGCAACCTTGAAGGACAAGATGCAACTTGCTAAATCAAAAGCTCATTTAGTGGCCTGAATGGCACTCTGTGAAAAACAATCATTTGGACGATCCTAGGTACTTGTGTCTCTTTACCCTTAACAGCAACCTGATACTTTAGGGATTGCATGGAATGGGCACATATACTGCCCCTTTCTTAACAGTGAGGCTCAGAAGAAATATTGTGATCTTGATGAACAGGCTGCTGGAGATTATAACAAAAGATCCTAGCATGGACCTGTAGGCGAGACAATGTTGTGAGTGGCACTTTAGCCTGGAGAGGCCTGCACACTAACAAACATATAAGATTTGGGGGAAAGCAAGCTTAAACCAAGTACAAACACTGCAAACCAGGCAGTTGAGGTAGTCACTTGCAACTATTTAGTTAATGCGCTCCCTGAGTCTCTCATGACTGGTCTACAGACAACGGTGGAAAAACATGGATTTGCTCATTGAAACCTTTTAAATCTAGAATGCAGAACAGCCGGCTCAATGTGGTCAATATAATGAGCCGAGTTGGTGTGATACAGAGTCAGCCACCCAATCTAAGGACAAGT
Organism: Polypterus senegalus; assembly: GCF_016835505.1. Taxonomy (NCBI): domain Eukaryota; kingdom Metazoa; phylum Chordata; class Cladistia; order Polypteriformes; family Polypteridae; genus Polypterus; species Polypterus senegalus. The sequence continues at coordinate 102,493,202 of NC_053166.1, forward strand.
TTCCCAACTCCTTTGTGCTCTTTCAAGTGTGAAGTAGTGGGAACACATCATTCCCAACTGTCTCGATCTGAACAAGCCTATGGATTGTAGCTGGACATAGGAAGGAAGGTATTGTGCTTTTGCTAACCCTCTCTTGCTTCCCTGTATGGGTGATGGTGGTAGATGGTAACAAAGTAACAGGTCTTTAGAGTAACTTTTCAATTGTTGTTCACCTATATGTACTCCCACAACAATGAGGTTCCAGACAGACCAGTCTAACACGTTATACATTGGTAAACTCAAAGGTATCAATCTGCTTATATGATCATATTTCTTAGGGACACCAACACGGTTGCCATGGCCGTGATGTAGAATCCTCCCCATCTAGTCATATTTGGGCGGAACTGGTCCAAAAGTAATACAGTACAGAAGTACAACACCCACCTGTGGTTAAGATGGGCCTTGCTGTGGATGGGGAAACCCATTTCCAAGTTGTCTCCATGCCGTGTATTACCCTGGCTCAATAAAGAGAGGACGCTCAATGTAAGGTGAGTAACATCACTCTGTCACGTACCAACATCACGGAAGACGCAAACAAGACGTTGCACATTGAAACTTCTCCCCTGGAGGTCACTCTCTCACTGAACTGGTTTTTCAATTTCAGCAGCTGCCATCCTCATTTAAACAGAAACAGTGGAATGATGACTCTGTAAAATTTACTAAGAATGTAGTCATTCTTAGTAATCGGGCAACACACAGCACATGCTATGCTTCAGGGGCCATATTTTGTGTTGAAGAATGACTTGTTATATCTTGTGACTAAGCATGTAAGATAAGTTCACTGTTGTTAGTCTCAAAAGCCTACTAAAGGCAGGTTTGTGAGTTAGAATGCTCCCACATACTAGAGGCCCACCTTGAGCCCAATAAAATACAATACAATACAATACAGTTTATTTTTGTATAGCCCAAAATCACACAGGAAGTGCTGCAATGGGCTTTAACAGGCCCTGCCTCTTGACAGCCCCCCAGCCTTGACTCTCTGAGAAGACAAGGAAAAACTCCCAAAAAACCTTGTAGGGAAAAATGGAAGAAACCTTGGGAAAGGCAGTTCAAAGAGAGACCCCTTTCCAGGTAGGTTGGGCATGCAGTGGGTGTCAAAAGAAGGGGGTCAATACAATACAATACACAGAACAGAACAAATCCTTAATACAGCATAATAATAAAGATTTTAGAAGTACGGAGCAGAATTTAACAGTAGATGATATCACATAATAAGATTTGGATATTTTTAGAGTCCTGGAGACCTCATCCATCAAGCTGCCTCCCCATTTGGCCATTCCACGGCTGAAACGTTGCTCGGCCAGCCAATCCAATGAAAGGACCCCTTTTTCCCATGATTCCTGTGATCCTCCATTAGGCAGGCAAACAACTTGTCAGGTTGGCCGTGGCACCAATTGCCACATTTGAGTACCGAGAAAGAAACAGAATAGGTGAGGGTTAGTATTCAAATTATAACATCATGTTACTTATGTTTTAGTGCTAATGACTAACAACAGAGATGCAGTATGTACAGTTAATCAGCAGCTCTAGTCAGGATATGCTAAACTGAAGTAGTGAGTCTTCAGCCGGGATTTAAAGGCTGAGACCGAAGGGGCATCTCTTATAGAAGCAGGAAGACCATTCCACAGTTTAGGGGCCCTGTAACTAAAAGCTCGACCTCCCACTGTTATTTTATTAATCCTTGGAATCCTAAGCAGACCGGCATCTTGAGATCTTAATGTGCTCAGGTTTGTAAGTCATGATAAGTTCAGACAAGTAAGCCGGACCATGGCCATTTAAGGCTTTATATGTTAAAAGGAGGATTTTGAAATCTGCCCTAAATTAACTGGGAGCCAGTGTAAGGATTTAAGAACTGGAGTTATGTGTTCATATTTTCTTGTTCTTGTAATAATTCTTGCAGCATTTTGGATTAACTGGAGGCTGTATAAGAACAGTTTGAACAGCCAGTGAACACCGCATTGCAGTAGTCAATCCTACTAGAGATAAATGCATGAATTAATTTCTCAGAATCCTGTTTATTTAGAAAGCACCTTAATTTCCTAATATTTTTAAGATGGAAGAAACATGTTTTGGACAACTTTGTAATATGTGCTTTAAATGACATGCTAGAATCAAAGATAACTCCTAGATTGCGGGCTGATTCAGTAAAATTAATTGGGAGTTAAATGATGACAAAATATTGCTGTGATCAGCGTCATTCCCTCCAACAATTAACATCTCTGTTTTATCCGTATTTAAAGACAAGTAGCTCTCATTCATCCACTCCTTTAATTCACTAACACAACTAATTAAAGACAACATGGGAGAAACTTCATTTGATTTAAATGAAAGGTATAACTGGGTGTCATCTGCATACGAGTGAAAATTAACATTATGTTTCCTAATGAGAGATCCCAGTGGAAGCATGTAAAGTGAAAACAGTAAAGGTCCCAGTACTGAGCCCTGGGACACCATATTGAACTTCTGTGTATAATGATGGAGTACTGTCAGCACATTTCTGTACATATTGGAATCGATTTGATAAATAAGAACTAAACCAAGCGAGCACGGGGCCTGTAAGCCCAACATCGTTTTCTAGCCTGTGCAGTAAAATAGAATGGTCAATGGTGTCAAATGCTGCACTTAAGTCCAACAACATAATTACAGTGGAGTTTCCTTCATCAGAGGATATCAGAATGTCATTTACAACCCGTGTTAGTGCGTTTCTGTACTATGACCAGTCGAAACCAGACTGGAATTTCTCAAATAAATTGTAATGCGTAAGGTGTGACTGAAGCTGACTGGCGACTACTTTTTCTAGTATTTTAGAGAGAAATGGTAAATTTGAAATAGGCCTATAATTATTTAGTATGTGTGGGTCTAGGTCTGACTTTTTAAGTAAAGGTTTAATGACTGACACTTTTAGTGCATCAGGTACGGTGCCATGCAGTAATGAACTATTGATAATGGTTAGAATAGGCTGCAAGAACATCCATTGCACTTTTACTAGTTTTGTTGGCACTGGATCTAGGGAACAAGTAGTGGGCTTCATTTTAGTAATTAAAGTTAAGACTTCCTGCTCAGTTACAGGATTAAAATTACTAAAGTGCTGAATGCAATGTGCAGCAGGGTCTGCTAAGCTAGTATTTGGTTTGTACTGTGATGCTGAGATCTGGGATCTTATATTTTTAATTTTCTCATTGAAGAAGTTCATAAAGTCTGTACTGCTAATATCTGTTGGTATTTTGCACTGTTGATCTGAATTCCCATTTGTTAATTTAGCCACTGTTCTAAACAGTACCCGAGGATTTTTATTATTGCTATCTATTAATGTAGAATAGTATTCTGAGCGAGCTTTAAAGAGGGCTTTTTTATATTTATTAACACTCTCTGTCCATGCAATTTGAAAGACATGTAGCTTTGTTGTTCTCCATCTGCGCTCCAGTTTTCGACACTCTAATTTAAGAGCTCGAGTATTTTCATTAAACCAGGGAGAGTTTCTATGTGCTTTGATCACTTTTGTTTTAAGGGGAGCCACTGTGTCCAGAGCATCTCTCAAGGTCACATTATAATGTGATATTAGCTGATCTAAATTGTTTTCCACATTTACATTTGATGTTAACTGATCTAAATGGTTTTCCACAATTACACTCGACTTACTCAAGGTATCTATAAATTTTGAAGCATGAATGTTAGGGATGATTAAACTTCTGATGCTATTTTCCTTGGAATAAACAAGGAGGTCTTTTGTTTTTTGTACCTCCTGGCTGGAGTGTCAATTGCAACAGATATTCAGGAAGGACCAGACTCCTTTCATGCCAGTGCCTTTGATACACATTCCCTTCAAGCAGAGCAGGGTAGACATAGTCGATCCACTAACCCCCCTTCTGAGACCATAAATAAATCCTAGAATCATGGATTATGCTATGCTATCACTAAGGCTTCCCCTTGGAGACAAACCGATTTAAAAAATAACACCCAGGAGTTAGTGGAGGTCTTTGCACGTGCCAGCAACCCTAAAATAGTCTTTATGGACCAAGGAACATGCTTCACTTTGTGCATATTTAGAAAAATTGCCCAGCTACATTTAATCATACACTTAAAGACCTCAGTATATAATCCTCAGACTGATGGTCTAGTTGAGCAGTTTAATCGGATGTTCAAGCAAATGCTGTGCAAGTTAGGTCAATGCGAATAGGAGTAACTGGGATTAGTACACGTACGTTTTGCATAAAGGGATGTTACGCAAGTGTTTACAGGGTTGTTCTACTTTGAGGTATTACATGGAAGACAACCCTAAGGTCTTGGATATTCTAAAGGAATGTTGAGAGGATGGGGTACTCACTTACACAAGTATACTTGAGCATATCATATAATTACTTGATAGATTTAGTAAAATTCAACCTATTTTAAAATAGAACATGGCACATGCACAAGCATTACAGGCCTGAAAGTATAACCAAGGCTTGACACTCTTTGAATTCAATCCTGGTGATAAAGTCATGGTACTCATCCCTACTTCTCACTCCAAATTCCTAGTACATTGGCAACAACCCTATGAAATTACAAGAAAGGAGATGTTTGGTGGATTTTTTTGGAAAAATAGCCAAATTATTGACAGACCAAATGTTGTGTTTATCATGTCAAGTTCCTGAAATTGTGGAGGGAACAGGAACCTGACCCTTACTCTGACCAACCACGCTTCCCATTTGTCCATAGGGAAAATCTACATTTCAGGTCCAATTTGACACCTCAACATTGACTGGAACAGAAATGAGCCATCCAGTTGGTTCCAAGGGTGGAGTATGAAAAGCCAGACAGGACCTCTCCGATTGCACATGACATTGTTACTGACCCTGGAGTGATTGTCAGGGTACAGTCATGTTGACTCCCAGAATCAAAATGAGTGGATGAGGAGCTAGAGAACATCCAAATACTGGAACTCAGTGTCATTGAAGAAAGTTTTAGTCCCTGGTCTAGCCCGATCATTTTGGTCCCAAAGCCAGACAGTAGTTGGCACTTTTGCAATGACTTCTGTCATCTAGATCAAGTCTCGAGTCAAATCTATGGGTTATGAGATGGTTCTTTGAACTCCAGCCATGTAAGTTAAAGGTTCAGAATCACTGAGGATCCCTCCATGCCCTCCCTCTCTCTCAAGTATATTACCTCTCAGTTTGGTCTTCTGGACTTGGTGGGCCTGGGCTTTCAGGGGATCTCATCACACATGTGCACTTGGTGGACAATTTAAGGGCTCTTTGAGCAGTAATTTCACCCCAAGGTGAGGGTTGGCACTGTTGCCTAATGCTTTTCCACCTTTCTCCTCAAGGGACCCAAAGAACAGAAATGATATCACTTCCTGGTTTCGACCCACTGAGTCCTACTCTTCCACCCTGGCTTCCTCCTTAGGAGTTGCAATGCTATCTTAAACAAGTCTGATTTTTGACTTGTATCTGGAAAGATGTCCTTTTTTTGCTACCAATTATTTTTCATCAATATATTGAGTTCACCTAAACATTGCCTCAGCACTTTGTGATCTCTTTATCTCTTCTTTCCAAAGAAAATTGGCACAAGCTAATATGTTTCTTTACTGTGTTATGTAAATAAATCTAACTTACTTACGAGTGTTGCTTTGTTATATTCCATAGTCTTGTCATAGAGAATTGAGCTGTTAATTAGGTGGACTCCTTCAACCATGTTGCAATAATGTTGACCTTGGAATTTTTTTTGTTTAAAAACCTAATTTACTTGATAAATACAAAATGTAAAAGAATGTTTCAGGTTTTCACAACTAGATAAAGGTAAATGTACAGTCTTAATGAGAAGGATGTGCTTGCATTAAATTATACAAATCATCAATGCCTGGTATAAGGTTTGTTAAAAATAGCCTTGATCATAATGTCAAACTTACGTTATTTTAATTTTTTGTTTTGGTTGCCAAAACTGTCGAAAATCCAACTTTGTAAAGTATGTAGAAGCAAAACAAAACAGGATCTTTCACTTAAAGGTCCATATTTATAATGAATCAAGAAGTAAATTGGCCTTCACATTTTTCAATGTAATGTCTGAGAAAAGATCTGTTAAGATATCATCTTTATCCGTAGACAGAAAATTATTTTTTTATCATTATATATCATTTTATTAAAATCAAAAAACATTCCATACATGCAAGTCAAGTTTAACAAAACAGGTCTGAAACAAATCGACCTCCAAAAATCAGAAAGAGAGTTAGGCCAGCAGAGTAGTAGAATGTTCTTTATTTGTTCAATGAGATTAAAAGGATCCAGAACCTATAAACAACCTTATATTGAAGGATAATAGTCTTAAAATCTAATGGACAACATTTTCAAATGATTGATCCCAATACATTTTACTAGGCTAGAAACTTCATTTTTCTTTTCTACCTCATTCATTTGCCCAATTTGGTTGCCATCCTCTTCTTCTTTTAACTCCTCTCATTAGATATCACCACAGTGGATCATCTTTTTCCAAATCTTCCTGTCCTCTGCGTTTAACTCTGTTGCACCCACTACCTTCATGTACTTTCTCACCACATCCATAAACCTTCTCTTAGGCCTTACTCTTTTTCTCTTACGTGGCAACTCCCTCCTTAACATCCTATTCCCAATTCACCCAGCAGCTCTCTGAATTGTAGCTCATCAATTTTATCCCTCTTTAATTATTACAGTTCTGCACATCTCCCTTTTTCTTAAAAATCAGTACCAGTACACTTATCCTCCACTCCTCAGGTATCCTCTCACTTTCCAAGCTTGCATTAAACAATCTGGTTAAAAATTTCACTACCATCTCTCCTAAACACCACCATGCTTCCACAGGTATGTCATCTGGACCAATAGCCTTGCCATTCTTCATCCTCTTCATAGCTGTCCTTACTGCCTCCTTGCTAATCCGTTGCACTTTCTGATTCACGATCTCCACATCATCCAACCTCTCTCGTTCTCTTCATTCATCAACCTCTCAAAGTAGTCTTTCCATCAACTCAACACACTTTCCTTGCTTGTGAGTATGTTCCCATCTTTATCCTTTATTACCCTAACCTGCTGCACATCTTTCCCAGCTTGGTCCCTCTGTCCAATTGGTACAGGTCCTTTTCTCCCTCCTTAGTGTTCAACCTTTCATACAATTTATCATATACCTTTTCTTTAGCCTTCTCCACCTCTCTCTTCACCTTACACCTTATGTCCTTGTACTCCTGTCTACTTTCTGCATCTCTCTGACTATGCCAATTCCTCTTCAACAACCTCTTCCTCTGTATACTCTCCTATACTTCCCCATTCCACTACCAGGTACCATTATCCTTCTTCTGCTGCCCAGACGTCACACCCAGCACCTTTCTAGCTGTCACACTTACTACTTTTGTTATAGATGCACATCACTAGTATAAATAAGCACCATTATCCTTATCAAAAAGATTTTGACAGGTGTATGTCCTACCCCCCTGTCATTTCAAGTACCCACCTGATGTAGCCCAGTTAACGGAAGTTCCACCCTCTGGTCTTACCTGTTGTGGGGTGGTTTGACAGGCATCGGGCATTTTGTCAGTCATCCTAATGGAATTGGTTGGGCCATCTTGGCCGAGGTCCGAAAAGGGGTGGTCAGCTTTGTAAGTCGAGGAGTTTTGGTGGTATTAACAGCTTCTTGAGAAATGTATCAAGTTGTGGGGAAAATGTCAAGCTAAAATGTGTTGGAATGAATCACTGGAATATACTTATAATAAATATACTTATAGTGTGCACAAACAAGCACGGATGAGGTTAAAGAGAAACAGGACAATTGTTTCAACGATCAATGACCAGTGGCAAGCAGATTTGGTAGAGATGTCTCATTACTCAAAATTCAATGATGGATATAAATTTATCCTCACATGTATCAATGTGCTCTCAAAATATGCTTGGGCTGTGCCATTAAAGGCCAAGACAGGAAAAGATGTTTCTGGGGGTTTTAGTTTGATCTTTAGACAGGGTAGAGTTCCTAAGGAACTACAGACAGACCAAGGCAAAGAATTTCATAACACATTGGTACTAAAACTACTAAAACAGAACAATATTGTACATTTTGTCATGAACAGTTATGTCAAGGCCAGCATAGTAGAACAATTCAATAGGACCTTAAAGTCCAAAATGTGGAAATATTTTGCATATGCAAATACTTTTCAGTATATAGATGTCCTGTCAGACTTTCTGCAGAGTTATAACCACAGTTTTCACAACACAATTAAAACAATGACCTATAAATGTGACTCCAGAAAATGCTGTTTGGAAAACAGTGTGGAAAAATACAAAACAGCTTGATCAATCTGGTGTACGTGACAAGAGCCATGCAGACCCTGCTTGCCCATGGTGTACGTGACAAGGGTCATGAAGACCCTGCGTGCTCAAAATATGCGTGCTAAGTGCTACTTCTTGGTTTAAGGTTACTACACAAAAAAACACAAGTGTGGACTCATCGAGCCCCAAACTAAGGAAACTAACAGATGTATTCCACCTGTAGATTTCTGTTAGTGCTGATTCAGGCTAATATTTTGTATTACTTGTGTAACTAAAGTCATAAGACAAAAGCCCTATAAAAATTTGGGACACCAACCCCTCGGGGCAGACGAAGGGCAGGTGTCCTGGGACTGTGCTTCTCTGTCATTTTACCTTTGCCTGGTGTGTATTAATTAAAGATTTTTACTAACTTCAATTATATCTCTCTGTCTTCAGTCACAAGAAACGACACTATAGAAAAAGTGTCCACAACAGTCTATAGCAGGGTTGAGCAAAGAAAATCTACTCTGTGCACTTTGAAATTAGGGACATTTTATGCAGAAGAGTTACAAAAAATAAACCCGATGCTAACAAGGTTGACCACGTCTAGAAAATTCTAGCCACTCACGGGTACGGTAGAAACAAGCATGTATTGGTAAAAAGGCTTGGTTGGGCCAAGAAATTTAACAGTTGTGTCAAGGCTTCAGAAGTGAAAGACATAAGGAGTTAAGAAAACAAGAAAAAAATGTCTAAAGTCAGAAATGGATTTTATGTAACACTGCTGAGTAATTCATCAGCCAGGACTTTTCCCAACAACACAATAGCATAATTCACCGTTCAACTAGCCAAGACAGCAGAACTGTCCAGAGACTGGGAAGTGGCATTGGTGGATCTGACTTACCCAAAAATGTTCAATTCCACCATCCTGGAAGGACAATATACACTAATGAATCAGGAAACAAGAGAGCATGAGTAACAGACCAAGAGAGAGGATGTACAAGAAGGTTTTAAGGAGAATCTATTACACACCCAAGGAACCTGCCAATGCAGCCCAAGCACATCATAGGACCTCACCCACCTTCAAACCATACTCTTTATAAATCAAATCATAAAGTAAAAGATACTAAGGTGTCTTAAAAACAATAACTTTATTGAATGATTCAAGGACAAATGCAGTTTGCATCCTTTACCTCATGATCCTACCCAACCCATCTGTTATAAAATGATTCATAAAGGAGAGAAAAAAAGATACCAATGTGCCTTAAAACAACAAGTTTATTGAAGCAAAATTCCAAACATAGCAATTAAGACATAGTCTTCACTTTCAGAGATACACACTGTGTGCTATACATTATTTTTTTTAAAGTATGAATAAAGCAGGAAAATATTCACACAAGCTTATTTGTATACAGATCAGTATCTCATTTGAAAAGAAACAAAACAAAAACACAAGAATTGTATACAAGTATGAGAACACAAACCAATTGCAAACCAAGTCCAACCCCATCAGTGAGCCTGTAATACCCTAAATAAGTTGTTTAAGCCAGCACATTTTTATATATTTGTATTTCACTAAATTATGTAAGTCTATTTTCTCTGTTTGGAACAGAGCCGACCACAAAAAGCTGGTCTTCACAGGCTGAAACAGTTGTGTGTAAGCATCAATGGGTATCTTTCCCTTCTCAAACTCAGCTATAACATCGTCCACATTTCTCTTGACAGATTTAAGAAAACAAGGAATTTAACAAAAAAAACCAGCACAATTTACCCAATTCTTGTTATTGAGGCACCTGGGCCTTCGAGTCCAAATACCCATCCTAAATATGCTTTTTGGCGAGGCTTTTACAACGATATTTTAAGATAACCCGCCAGCACATTTTTAACCAATCAACAATCACTTGCCTGATGTTAAGCTAACCAATGGAATTACACCATGGCGGTGGGGCATGCGCTGAGTGCATCGAGTACTTCCCAAGTTCAGAATGGCCAATCAGGATACACACCAGGTGGCGGGAATGGGAAGAGTCTATGGCTAAAAGGTATAATGGAGCGACTGATAAAAATATATGAACTGGGGTGTCAATGAAAATGGAGTTAGCATATGAATTTAACAGTAACAGACAAAAACATTGTAACACATACAATGGTGGCGCAGGCATAGGCTGCGATTTCTAAGCCAGGAGAGCGGGGTTTGCCTCCGAGGACGAAAGTGAAAGTAAGACATATACTTTTAAAATGGGTATATTAGAATGATTAAAATATTAATGTATGTTATTCAATTATAGTCCAATAAACTAAATGATAAAAATGGAATGCTCTTGTTGTTATTCTTAATACACACAATTTAATTTATGATACGCCTAAAAGTTGGTAAGACATGCTAAGGCAAATGGTTTTGCAAATAAATAAATAAAAATCCTGTAATGCGTTAATGTTTATATATATATGAGTCATGATGGTGTGTACACATTTAATTAGTCTTTTTATTCCTGGCATGATTAACTTGTGCGTTAAAAAGAAGAAAAAAGCATTATTTTGGTGCATAGCAACCACTTATAAATTAACTAGGTTATGTTAAGAAAAAATAAGCAGCTTATCTGATCAGTGTATTGGCCAGTGGCGCACGCATAGGGCTGCCGATTTCTAAGCCAGGAGAGTGGGGTTCGCGTCCAGGCAGAAGAGCAAAAGTAAGATGGGTGTTTTTAAGTGTGTAGATTATTATGATTATGTATTAGTGTATGTTATTCTATTATAGCCCCATAAACTAAATGGTAAAAATGGAATGCTCTTGTTGTATTCTTAATACACACAATTTAATTTATGATACGCCTAGAAGTTGGTAAGACACGCTAGGCATACGGTTTTGTAAATAAATAAATTAAAATCCTGTAACGCATTAATATTTATATATATATATATATAAGTCATGATGGTGTGTACAATTTAATTAGTCTTTTTATTCTTGGCATGATTAACTTGTGCCTTAAAAAGGAGAAAAAAGCATTATTTTGGTGCATAGCAACATTTTATTAATTAACTAGGATATGTTTAGAAAAAAGAAGCAGCGTATCTGATCGGTGTATTGGCTGGGGGTGTACACATAGCATTGAAGTCTTCTAAGCCAGGAGAGTGGAGTTTTTGTCTGGGCAGAGGAGCAAAAAGAAGACATGTACTTTTAAAATGTTTATATTATTATGATTATGTATTTGTGTATGAGGTTCTATTATAGCCCTATAAACTAAATGGTAAAATGGAATTCTAGTCTTCTTTATGCCAATTGCCACATGGCCAGGGACACTGAACTTCTGTTGTTGCTCTTTGAGATAAGAGGAATGTCGGGGGTCTTGATGGAACATTCTAGAGGTACTCTGTTACATAGAATAAATGATGCAGTTCACGGTAATATATGTTTTGCCGTGTGTCTATAGGTGATAATGGTGGAACATTAAAGAGGTACCCTGTTACATAGAATAAATGATGCAATTCACGGTAATATACGTTTCACCGTGTGTCTATAGGTGATAACGGTGGAACATTCCAGAGGTACCATGTTACATAAAATAAATGATGCAATTTAATTGTAACATCTGTTTTACAGTTATGTTTCCCCATGTGTCAATAACTGATAACAGTTCATCATGTCATGTTAAATCGGTATATTATATACTAGCAAAATACCCTTGCTTCGCAGTGGAGAAGTAGTGTGTTAAAAAAGTTATGAAAAAGAAAAGGAAACATTTTAACAATAACGTAACATGATTGTCAATGTAATTGTTTTGTCACTGTTATGAGTGTTGCTGTCATATATATATATATATATATACACACATATATAAACATATATATACATATACATACATATCTGCATATGCACATATATACATATATACATACATATATACAAATATATATACATATACACATCTAAATATATATACATATACTGTATATACACATACATATACACACATACATACACACACACATATACATATACACACATACATCCATACATACACACACATATATATATACACATACATACATACACATACATATCTACATATTGTGACAGATAGGGGGCGCTATCACTCCCTTGAACCCTTGTCCATAACTCCAGACACCAGGTAAAAGTCCAAATGATGACTTTATTAAATTGCCACAGTGCATAAAGCACCCTCTCCTCCACTATACTCATAAACAATTACAAATACAATAAATCAATCGTGTTGCCACCCTTCCACCCAACTCAGCTCACCGTCTGGGAGCTCCCACAATCCTTTTATATTCCTTGACCCAGAAGTGTACCCAATCCCCAGTCCATGACTTAGACATACTTCCGGGCCGTAGGGTAAATAACCGTTGTTCCCCGCTGCAGCGTCTCCTATTGGCCCCCATGGTATACAGCAGGGCTGCGTATAAAAACTGCAATGTCCATGATGCCCTGCTGGTCTTCAGGGAATCTCCATACTGCAGGGAGGGCTCCACCTGGCAGCTTGGGGGTATTGACTGGGATAAATGGCCGTCCATACACCACAATATATATACACATACATACATACATTCACATACCTGTATATATATATACATATCTACATATATATATATATATATATATATATATATATAGCAAAATCCCTGCCTTCGAGTGGTAAGTACTGCTTTTAAATTTTTATTAAGAAGAAAAGTAAATCTTTTTAAACTGAGGGAAAATATACCAATAATTATTTGTTAAGGATCTATTTGTATACCACGTTGTCAGTTCAGCACTCCGGTTGTAATATGACCAAGCTGTGTGAGCTTACTCTTGAGCATGCAACGTATAGTTGTCCAGGAGAAAAGCAATCTTGCCTCAAATCAATTGCAACCTTTTGTAGGGTCTGTCCCTGAGACTTATTAATTGTCATCGCGAAGCAGAGCCTTACTGGAAATTGGAGGCATTTGAATTGAAATGGGAGATCAGAGGGTATAATGGGGATGCGAGGAATACAAACTCTCTCCCATGAGCAACTGCCAGTAAAAATAGTTGCCTCAATTAGGTTAATTTGCAGACACGTCACCTGAAGTCTCGTTTCGTTAAAAAGTCTCGGTGGCTGTAAGGTTTTCAGTAACATTATTGGTGTCTCAACCCTCAAAATTAGATTATGTTCAGTAGTGCCTGGAGGATTCAGAGTGTAGAGAAACTCTAGAGACAGCGTGTGTATTAACTTGTGGATTTTTCTGTCAGTATTTGGTGGCAGCGTCATGAAGTTGCTTCCGCAAGACCGCGTTAGCTGCGGAGCTCAACTCGGAGCGAAATGAAGTGAATGAAATGAGGTGAATGGGAGGGGAGATGATGACGTGACTCCCCCACCCGCCTTAACTGTCAATCTCTCCACAAACACAGTCTCTCGGATCTCAACTCTCCTTTATATAAATCAGTAAAGGAGAGAGGACTAAACACTAAGGAAAAAGAACGGCACGACCACGTGATATGCGGAGCTCAGCTCGGAGCGAAATGAAGTGAATGAAATGAGGTGAATGGGAGGGGAGATGATGACGTGACTCCCCCACCCACCTTAACTGTCAATCCCTCCACAAACACAGTCTCTCGGATTGTGATGCCCACGGCTTTATTTAATGTTAGCTCAGACCAGGCACTTAAAAGTTTTTCTAGCACTTGTGCTGAGTTTGTGCCAAACACTATTCTATCCCTGATGATCTCAACTCTCGTTTATATAAATCAGTAAAGGAGAGAGGACTAAACACTAAGGAAAAAGAATGGTAAGACCGCGTCAGGTGTGTAGCTCAGCTCGGAGTGAAATGAAGTGAATGAAATGAGGTGAATGGGAGGGGAGATGATGACGTGACTCCCCCACCCGCCTTAACTGTCAATCCCCCACAAACACAGTCTCTCAGAATTTGCATAAGCACAGTCCTTCACCAGCAATTTTAACTTAGTTACAAAGTGATCAAAGCTCTCGTTTATACCCTGCGTCCTCTCATTAAACTTGTATCCCGCAAATATCGTATTCATCGTGGGCATGACAAACGCCTGTCTATGAACTTAATTTAAACTTTAGGTTTACACCGTGCTTTGTTTCCGAAGTAGCTGCATTCATGAATATGCTTGTATGCATCACTCGCTTCATATTCTTTTGCTACCTTCTCAATTGTGTAATGCGTTTTTTGAACAGGTTTGATTCATCGAAGTGATCACTCGTACTGCGTTCACAGTCAGTTCACGTGAGCCGCTCTCTTGTGTGATCTTTTGATATCCACAGCTTTATTTAATGTTAGCTAAGACCTGGCACTTAAAAGTTTCTCGCTACAGCAATTTTAACTTCGTTACAAAGTAATCCAATGTCTCGTTTATATCTCGTGTTTTCTCATTAAACTTGTATGTCGCAAGTATCGTATTCGTCTTTGGCATGACAAACGGCAGCGGGAGTGTGTCTATAAACTTAATTTAAACTTACGGTTTACACCGTGCTTTGTTTCTGCAGTAGCTGCACTTATGAATATGCTTGGATGCGTCACCATCCATCCATCTATCCTCTTCTGCTTATCCGGGGTCGGGTCGCGGGGGCAGCAGCTTAAGCAGAGAGGCCCAGACTTCCCTCTCCCCAGCAACTTCTTCCAGCTCTTCTGGAAGAATCCCAAGGCGTTCCCAGGCCAGCCGAGAGACATAGTCCCTCCAGCGTGTCCTGGGTCTTCCTCATCTGACTTCTGACGAGCACAGAAGTCCAATAACAAAACACCGCTCGGGTTCAGATCGGGGGGGCCATTCCTCCCAATCACGCCCTTCCAGGTCTCACTGTCATTGCCCACGTGAGCACTGAAGTCTCCCAGCAGAACGAGGGAGTCCCCAGAAGGTATGCTCTCTAGCACCCCCTCCAGAGACTCCAAAAAGGGTGGATACTACAAACTGCTGTTCTGCGCATACACACAAACAACAGTCAGGACCCTTCCCCCAACCCGAAGGCGGAGGGAGGCCACCCTCTCATCCACCGGGGTAAACCGCAATGCACATGCTCCAAGTCGGGGGGCAATAAGTATGCCCACACCTGCTTGGCGCCTCTCACCGGGGCAACTCCAGAGTGGTAGAGAGTCCAGCCCCTCTCGAGGAGATTGGTTCCACAGTCCAAGCTGTGCGTCGAGGTGAGTCCGACTATATCTAGCTGGAACCTCTCAACCTCGCGCACTAGCTCAGGCTCCTTCCCCTTCAGAGAGGTGACATTTCACGTCCCAAGAGCCAATTTCTGTAGCCGAGGATCAGACCGCCAAGGTCCCCGCCTTTGGCCTCCACCCAACTCACGCTGCACCCAACCTCCTTGTCCCCTCCCATAGGTGGTGAGCCCATAGGAAGGAGGACCCACGTTACCTCTTCGGGCTGTGCCCGGCCGAGCCCCATGGGTGCAGGCCTGGCCACCAGGCGCTCGCCATCGAGCCCCACCTCCAGGCCTGGCTCCAGAGGGGGGCCCCGGTGACCCGCGTCCGGGCAAGGGAAAATGTCTAAAGTTTTTGCTCTTCATTGGAGGTTTGTTGAACCGTTCTTTGTCTCATCCCTCGCCTAGGACCAGTTTTCCTTGGGTGACCCTACCAGGGGCATAAAGCCCTGGACAACATAGCTCCTAGGATCATTGGGACACGTAAACCCCTCCACCACGATAAGGTGACGGTTCAAGGAGGGGTGTATGCATCACTCGCTTGATATTCTTTTGCTGCCTTCTCAATTGTGTAATGCGTTACTCACTTTATATTCTTTTGCTGCCATCTCAATTGTATAATGCGTTTTTTCTTCAGCGCTCTTTGAAGCTCTTTCTTGTTCTCTACGTACCGCGTTCACAGTCAGTTCACGTGATTACGTGGGAGGTGTGATGATGAGGGACACAACTCTGCCTCACACGGCGACCGACCTGCAGGCTATGGCTGGTATATATGCACATAAGTAGGTTCCAGTTATGACCGTTACACGTATAATTTCGAAATGAAACCTGCCTAACTTTTGTAAGTAAGCTGTAAGGAATGAACCTGCCAAATTTCAGCCTTCTACCTACACGGGAAGTTGGAGAATTAGTGATGAGTCAGTGAGTCAGTGAGTGAGTCAGTGAGGGCTTTGCCTTTTATTAGTATAGACTAGCATAATACCCGCGCTTCGCAGTATTAAAACTTTAAACAAAAACCCCAATAAAACTTTAGTTCTTCAAAGTTAGAAAGCAGCACGGTGATTTCTATTATTCCTTATTGGCAGCATTTAATTTAAAGATGATTCATGTCAACAAGGTGAAAGAGTCTCTTATTTTGACAGGACGATCTTTTTTTAGGCTTAAGCATTTTTGATTGACTTACAAAAGAAAAGAGTTATTACTTACCCTCTTTGCTTCAAATTGGCTTTTTAAAAAACATTTTGGTGGTGGTAAGAGTAAGATTGCTGACTCGCAGTTAAATGATCACTGGTTTGTGTCCGGGGGGCTTCCTTTTATTTTATTTATTTATTTATTTTTACAAATTGCTTTGAGTAGTAAGAAAGGCGCTATAAAAACGTAAGGAATTAAAAACAATAATAATAATAGTAGTAATATTATTATTATTATTTATTATACGTGTGAATGCATGATCAAATACAGCCGCTGCGTAGTGGGGTATGAATAGTGACAATACCACGAGTTCATTGAAATAATTACACAGCAAGGTGCACACGCAATGCAAACATAATGTATATATTATTGAAGTAAAGGTTCATATAAATTAATTACATACAACCTTTTAAGAAGTTGAGAGATGTCAACTGGTTAAAATGCACGAAATTATACATGTATTGCTTTATAGTCTACACATAGTGTATGTATATTATTAAAATAATGATGTAAAAATCCTATAAAATGGTATAGAATATGCGTCGTAGACTTTTTTTGTGTAAAATTTCTTCAAAGAAGTTTTTAATTAGTTTGCTTTAAAAAATCTTACAGTAAACATGTGAACCGTTGATCTTAATCAATTTGTTTTAACGCATGCTCTGTGCAAAATGCGGTCATATTTGTTAGTAAACAGCACGCACGCGCATGTCCTGATGTCTGCGTTCTAAGGCTGCAGGATATTAAACGCTATTGACGTTTTACTGGGGTGCTCTGTGATTGAGGGCGGACAGTAAACTTTGTTAAAATGATATCGAAAAATACCAGTCAGTTGTGTTTTCAGTCGTTTTGGTGTGTTTACTGTTCTGTTACCAAAAAATTCTTTAACAAAGAAACATGGATAGTAAGATTTAGTAAAATATCAGTAATAATAATGCATTGCTCGACATCCAGTAACACTTTACAAAGACATTTAAAAGACAGCTCGTTAAAATAAATGTAGCAATCCATTGTCATGCTATAAGTGACAGCTTGCTCTTAAACATTTACACAGGTGGTTTTTCCTGGGAATAAAAAGGGGGAAAAAAATCCACGGGAAAGGTTTTGTTGTTGAACTCAAATTTCACCTCCGCCATGTGAGTCATTAAAACTATTGGAATGAAATATAGTTCTATGTAAATTAATAAATAAATACATTTCCTATCACACCCACCCTAATCTCATTTTCACAGCAGGTGCAATTATCCTATAAAACACATAGGCGTTCTGTGCACTGTTTTTCATGGGAGATTAAAACTCATCAAATGTATTTTAAAAACTTGCAGCAGTCTGTGGCATTCCTCATCTGCAGTGGTCCAATTACAAAATGAACACCAGGCAGTTAAAATTGTGCACAGTTTCTTTAATAAGCCTATCAGACAGTCTTTTATAGCACTTTCATATCTGATAATCCCTTCTAGCAGAGGAGACACTTATTTCCACAGCTTGGTGTATGCTGTAGAAATGTGTGCCCCCTGTTTTCTGCTTGTAAATTATTACTGGAATTACAAAACTGTCCACAGTTTATTTAAAGAGATTGAAGGAAGTCTTCTATATCACTTTTTTGTCTACTATGTCCTTACTCATCCACTAATTAAAAAAAAAATCAAGCGCTTACACTGTCTTTTTTTAAGTATGTCTATGAAAATCGCTGTGAGTAGCCAGAAAAATGCTATATAAATGTAAGATATTATTATTATTATTATTTAGGTTTTTTAAAATCCAAATAAACCTGATAGGACTTCTTCCAAGATATGTGCCACTCTAGGGTACCAACAATGTCAAACTGATTAGGAAATTTTGTGATCAGTTTGTTTAAAGTATATTAAGCAAAAAATAACTTTTCATCATCTTCTCATTTCTAATTTGGCATTTCAGGATACAGTATATACTGCAAATATACATTTAAATTGTAACTGCTGACAATTATTTACTGTGTGCTTGCGTTTTCCATAAAACAGCTTCAATATGTGCACAAAGTATAGGTGATAAAACACACAAATTCTGACATTAGCATGACTGTTGAAGGAAAAACATGTATTAGAAAGTATTCTATGGAGTTTTCATAAATTAATCATTATATACCTTTTGAGGTTTCTTGATATATTTTGTAATCAGGTTTTAATTTTTTTATTTTTTTATTTTTACTGCCACTTCACAGATCAACAATCCCCAACTTGGTCACTGTCAGAATAAGTCTTTTAACTTTTTTCCTGTATCCATTAATACATTTTTCAGGTTTCACTACCCATCTGAAAGAGTTGGCATCAGGTTGGGTGACACTTTTAAATTGTAGTAGTATGAGCGAGCATCAGTGTGGCAAGCACTAGACTGGCATTTCTTTCCATCTCATTTTTTGTCTTCTGGCCCAAGCCTGTAAATGTAAATGGGTGGCTTGGATAGAGGACAGATACTAACAATATTCAAGGCTATTTAAAACAATACTAAAAGATATTTGTGTATGTGTGTTGTAGTGCCCCATGTTGTAAGTGTTAGATCCATTGAAGAAGTCAACTTAAACAAAGAAAATGTACATTTTGCAGGTTTGTTTGAAGTGTTTTACATTATAACCATATTATATAATTTTTTCAAGGGGATGACCTTTACTATTGTCAAAAAGACAAGCAGGGCAACAGGAGGAATATGAAAGTTATTTGTTGAGTTTAGGAGACAAAGGATACTTGTAAGGAAGTTCATGCCAGTGCTATCGGTGTACATTCTGGAATTTATAAAACTGCTGAAATTATTTCACAAAGATGTTACTGGCCTGGTTTTATGCTGACATTAAAATGGCTACGTTTTCTGATAATTATAATCATTATTTTAATTAAAAGACTATAATTGTCAGAACAGATTCAATAAAATGTTTTAATATCTCAGTTGCTGTTTGTCGGACTCTTTAATTGACTTGTCCTACAAATGTGTATCAGTGGATATTTGGTACTTCATTTGACAAATAATATTAATTTTTCCAAGTCTCAATATTTCAGATAGATAGATAGATAGATAGATAGATAGACAGATAGACAGAACTTTATTTGTCCTCTAAGGGAAAATGTGGTTCTTTTTTTTAACAGAGGCTGAATGAATAAATAAATTAATATTAATATAATGAAAAAAACAGCCAGTAACAATTGTCTAATGTTCATTCTGCAAGCAACAGTTGGGGCTCACAACTCTGACGCAAAAGCTCAGCTGTAGAAGTGAGTGTCCCTTTGAGTGGAGAGGACAGTGGGACACAGTAGACTTGAAAGTGATGTAGAAGACTTTCATCAATCTTTTACCATGGATTTCAGATAATATTAGTTATCCAGGGTTCATTTTGAAAGCAGCAGACAGGGTGCACACAAGCCCATGGATCTGCTCCAGCCATGGAAATGAGTGTTCCCTGTAAGGGATAGGATGCAGACACATAGTGGAGAAGATTATATAGAAAACTATACTACAACCTTTAAAAATCAATTTTACATAGTTTTACCTCTCCGGTGTTCATTTTGTAATCAGCAGTCAGAGGGCACACATTTTACGGCTCTGTAGCAGCCATGAAAATGAACGTACCGACCAGTGGATGAGACATGCGTTTTCATTCCAATAGTTTTAATGACTCACATGGCGGAGGTGAAATTTGAGTTCAACAACAAAACCTTTCCCGTGGATTTTTCCCCCTTTTTTATTCCCAGGAAAAACCACCTGTGTAAATGTTTAAGAGCAAGCTGTCACTTATAGCATGACAATGGAGTGCTACATTTATTTTAATGAGCTGTCTTTTAAATGTCTTTGGAAAGTGTTACTGAGTGTCGAGCAATGCATTATTATTACTGATATTTTACTAAATCTTAGTATCCACGTTTCTTTGTTGATGAGCCCTGTTGAAGAATTTTTTGGTAACAGAACAGTAAACACACCAAAATGACTGAAAACACAACTGACAACTGGTATTTTTCTATATCATTTTAACAAAGTTTACTGTCCGCCTTCAATCACAGAGCACCCCAGTAAAACGTCAATAGAGTTTAATTTACCTGCAGCCTTAGAACGCAGACATCAGGACATTGCTGTTTACTAACAGATATGACAGCATTTTGCACGGAGCAAGCGTTAAAACAAATTGATTAAGATCAGCGATTTTCAACGGTTCACGTTTGTCGTAAGATTTTTTAAAGCAAACTAATTAAAAACTTCTTTGAAGAAATTTGACACAAAATAAGTCTACGACGCAGATTCTATACTATTTTATAGGATTTTTACATCATTATTTTAATAATAAACATACACTATGTGTGGACTATAAAGCAATACATGTATAATTTTGTGCATTTTAATCAGTTGACATCTCTCAACTTATTAAAAAGTTGTATATAATTAATTTATATGAACCTTTACTTCAATAATAAACACATTATGTTTGCATTGCGTGTGCACCTTGCTGTGTAATTATTTCAATGAACTCCTGGTATTGTCCCTGTTCATACCCCACTATGCAGCGGCTGAATTTGATCATGCATTCACATGTATAATTAATAATAATAATAATATTACTACTATTATTATTATTGTTATTAATTCCTTACATTTTTATAACGCCTTTTTTACTACTCAAAGCAATTTGTAAAAAATCCTCTTTAATAAAACCCCTGTGTGCGTCCAGGTGTCCGTGTGTGTGTGTCTTCTGGTGAAGTGCGCATGCGCGGGCCGCGCCGCACATTGTATCGTGCCCCACCCATGCGCTCGGCATGTGGACGCACATACACTGGAAGCTGGGCGCGCAGTGAATGGCCTAGCCACCACGCATGATAAGCAAATAAAGCACACACACTGGAAGCTGGGTACACAGTGAATGGCCTTGCCATGGCCGCGCATGATAAGATATAAAGGACACCATTGCTGGGGAGAGTGCTGATTGGGTAGTCGTGGCAGCGCACATAAAATCCGTTGTTGGGGAGACGCCACACAAAATAATCAGTTGCACGCCCCCACAGATTAAAATACTTGCTGGGGAACTGCACAGTACTTGCTGGGGAGACGCCACAGGCACGATTATAAGCAGCACGCCACACATTACATCAGTTGCTGGGGACACTCTGCTGATTGCCCACTGTTGTGACAGAAAATTAAAGTCATATTACGGACATCAAAGCCAAATTTATTAAAATTACAGGCATTTTATGAAAATACAAACCAGTATTACTGCGAGAAAAATTAAAGACATATTAAAGGATGCATATTACAGCCACATACAAGCCAGTATTACTCTAGGAGAAAATATTACGGACGTATCTACTAACAACATGCCACCCAAAATAAGGACACGTCAAGTAGGACAAAAGACACAGACAATCAAATACTATATAAACAACATCTCCTGGAAGAACGGTCAGCTCAACAAGTAAACATCAACAAAAGAAACGCTGAAAGACAAAGAAAAATACGAGCAAATAGATTGATTGAAGAAAAAGAAAATGACTGTCAGAAAAAAACGAGAAAGACTCAGAAGAGCAAACCTTAGAAAAGGTTGGCATTTACTTGCCAGAACCAGTATTCAGCCATGGTCAGTTTTATGTTGCATAATCAAGAGTTAGAAGTTTTCCAGATTTTGTTGTCAAGGTTGTACAGATTCCTGAACAAGGCAAACTGTTGCCAAACTCAGACAGAATATTTGCAAGAAATGTTGTCTATAATGAAATTGTGCAGAAAAATTTCATGAGGTAAAAAAATTTTAAATTTTACCTAAATATCTTCTTCAGATATTGTGTCTTACAGATTGTTACAAAGTTTTACACTAAGGCAATATTAATTATACTTACTGTACGGTCATGTACATTTCTATTTTATTTTTATTATTATTTTACTTTTGGCTTCTTGAAAAAATATTTTTGACAAGAAACAGAATGAGGTCAAGGTCCCGCTGTCATTTAATATAGACTGTTCCTACTAATGTTTATGCACTACTGTTCTAGCGCCCGTTATTGTAACGGGCTTAATGTCTAGTAAATAAATAAAATAAAAGGAAGCCCCCCAGACACAAACCAGTGATCATTTAACTGCGAGTCAGCATTCTTAATCCTACCACCACCTCTTCCTGTTAGATACGCGCATTATAATTTTGAGCACCACTTTTGTTATTTTATACTGTGATCAACAAATTATATCAAAAATGTTTTTTAAAAAGCCAATTTGAAGCAAAGAGGTTAAGTAATAACTCTTTTCTTTTGTAAGTCAATCAAAAATGCTTAAGCCTAAAAAAAGATCGTCCTGTCAAAATAAGAGACTCTTTCACCTTGTTGACATGAATCATCTTTAAATTAAATGCTGCCAATAAGGAATAATAGAAATCATCGCGCTGCTTTCTAACTTTGACGAACTAAAGTTTTATTGGGTGAAAAAAATGATCGTCCGTGACAGATACACTTAATCAGTGTGTGCAACCCATGATGTTTGAGTTGTGTACGCTCGCGCGTGTGTGTGGTTTTCTCAGTTTTAGGCTAAAATAAAAACAGACATCAGTTATTTGTGAAGCAGGAATATTCTGATCATTCTGGTCCCAGATCACTGATAAACATTCAGAAGAAACAGAGCTATTCCAGTGTTTTCCTCCATAACATCCTTTCAGCAAACAGGACTAAGTTCCTTGCTGAAACAGATCACCCTTTAATGAAATGCTGCCAATACGGAATAACAAAAATCACCGGGCGTCTTTCAGTCAATGATAAACCAGCGTCTGTTGAGGTGAAAAAATGGGAGGTACTGCGGCTGCTATCAATGCTTCCTGGTAACTCAGCTTTTGAGAAGAATCTGTTTTATGGGGTGAAAAAATAATCGCCCTTGACAGATATGCTTAATCAGAAGTACGTGCGACCCACGATTTGTGAGTTTGAGTGTGTGTGTGAGCGTGTACGTGCTTGTGTGTGGTTTTGTTAGTTTTACTATAAAAACAGTTAAACATCAGTTATTTGTGAAGCGGGAATATTTTGGTCATTTTAATCCCTGATCAACATTTAAAGAAAGAGAGCAACTCCAGTGTTTTCCTCCATAACATCCTTTCAGCAAACAGGACTAAGTTCCTTGCTGAAGCAGATCACCCTTTATTGAAATGCTGCCAATATGGAATAACAGATATCACCGGGCGGCTTTCCACCAATGATAAACCAGCGTCTCATGAGGTGAAAAAATGTGACGTACTGTGGTTGCAATTAATGCTTTCTGGTAACTCTGCTTTTGAGAAGAATCTGTCATGGGTGGGACAAGAGGGAGCGAGTGAGGTGGGTACAATGAGCCAGGGCGGGACGGAGCAAGACAAAGAAGCGGGTATCTGTGCAAGTGTTTTAAATAATGAAAGGAAAAAAAGTACTTTGAAATCGAGGACCCCCAAACAAGATGGCCTACGAAACAAAACGCGACACACAGGCATATGCTACTTGTATGAAATGTGCACAATAATTACAACAGTGTTGAAATGATGAAGCGAAAGGGAGATGCTAAACATGGGTGGCTGCGTTGTGTCTGCCCATAAATCCCAACCAATGTATATATCTGAACGGATCTATCTGAACCAATATATATATCAGAACAGATGTTTCTGAACCGATGTATATATCTAAACCTATTTATTTTAACCAATATATATATATATCTAAACCAATCTATTTTAACCAATATATATATCTAAACCAATGTATATCAACCAGTTTATATATATCTCAACCAATGTATATATCTGACCGGATGTATTCAAACCGATGTATATATTCAAACCAATGTATCTGAACCAATACATATATCTGAACCATTGTATATATTTACGAACCAATCTTTTTTTCCTGAGCGGCCCCTCATAATACAAACATACAGATAAATATACATATACTGTATATACACACATACACATACATATATATATATACACATACAAACATACATACACACACACATATATATATATACACACAGACACATATATATATATATATACATATATATATACACATACATACACACACACATATATATATACACATATCTACATATATATACTGTATATAGCAAAATCCCCGCGCTTCACAGCGATGAAGTACTGCTTTTAAATTTTTATTAAGAAGAAAAGAAAACCTTTTTAAACTTATTGAAATAGACCAATAACTATCTGTTAAGGATCTCTTTGTATACCATGTTGTCAGTTCAGCACTCCAGTTGTAATATGACCAAGCTGTGCACTGAGCTTACTCTTGAGAATGCAATGTATAGTTGTCCAGGAGAAAAGCAATGTTGCCTCAAATCAATGGCAACCTTTTGTAGGGTCTGTCCCTGAGACTTATTAATTATCATCACGAAGCAGAGCCTTACTGGAAATTGGAGGCGTTTGAATTGAAATGGGAGATCAGAGGGTACAACGGTGATGCGAGGAATACATTCAGAGTGTGGTGCTCTGCTGTTTTTTTGTGTAGCTGCCTTCACACATCTTCTCCGCTGCTTTATAAACGAACGCCACATATGGCCGTCGTTTCTCCTTGCTTCACAGTTCTGTACTGTTTTATTGTTCGTTTATTACAATAGTTACAGTTATTGTGTAGCTATTTGAGACTTACTTTACTGTTCAGGTACCCGTTCTTATTTAATCCGCGGCTTGTAAGCTATTTTTTGTTCGTTTATTACGATTATAGATATTTATTGATTCCCTTCTTTAGCTGATTGCCTGCTCATATAAGGCGCTCCGCTGGTTTTTTGTGAAGCAACCTTTACACAGCTTCTCCGATGTTTTATAAATGAACAACATATAAGGCCATCCATTTTCCTTGCTTCGCCAAGGAAGCTGCCTTTTTATTTAATCCACGGGTTCTCCGCTGTTTTTTTGTTCGTTTATTACGATTGTTATAGTTCTCTTTATATAGCACGTTGTCAGTTCAGTACTCCGGTTGTAATATGACGAAGCTGAGCGAGCCCACTCTTGAGAATGCAACGTATAGTTGTCCAGGAGAAAAGCAATCTTGCCTGAAATCAATGGCAACCTTGTTACTCATGAAATTACTTGTCATCGCGAAGCACAGCCTTACTGGAAATTGGAAGCATTTGAATTGAAATGGGAGATTAGAGGGGATAATGGAGATGCAAGGAATACATTGAGTGTGGAGAAACTCTAGAGACAGCGTGTGTATTAACTTGTGGATTTTTCTGTGAGTATTTGGGGGCAGCGTGACAAAGTCGCTTCCACAAGACCACGTTAGCTGTGGAGCTCAGCTCGGGCATATTCTTTTCCTACCTTGTCAATTGTGTAATGCATTTTTTGAACAGGTTTGATGCATGGAAGTGATCACTCGTACTGCGTTCAGTCAGTTCACATGAGCTGCTCACTTGTGTGATGTTACAGTGTCCACGGCTTTATTTAATGTTAGCTAAGACCTGGCACTTAAAAGTGTCTCGCTACAGCAATTTTAACTCCGTTACAAAGTGATCCAAAGTCTCATTTATACCTCGTGTCTTCTCATTAAACTTGTATCTCGTGAATCAAGTATTCTTCGAAGGCATGACAAAAGGCAGCGGGAGCGTGTCCATAAACTTAATTTAAACTTATGGTTTACACTGTGCTTTGTTTCCACAGTAGCTGCACTTATGAATAAGCTTGTATGCATTTTTCTTCAGCACTCTTTGGAGCTCTTCCTTGTTTTCTACGTACTGCGTTCACAGTCAGTTCACGTAATTACATGGGAGGCGTGATGATGTGACATGCAACTCCACCCCCCACATTCCATTACAAGTCCATTACACCTGCCCAGCTTTTGTAACTAAGTTGTAAGGAATGAGCCTGCCAAATTTCAGCCTTCTACCTACACAGGAAGTTGGAGAATTAGTGATGAGTGAGTGAGTGAGTCAGCCAGTGAGGGCTTTGCCATTTATTAGTATATATATATATATATATATATATATATATATATATATATATATATATATATATATATATATGTATATTGTAAAAGATGAAGCAACAAACAGCATAAAGTTTTGGGGTTTTCCGGCCCCGTATATTGCGGACACTCCACAATGAAAAAACAGGTCAAAGATATAAACAAAAACAGTTCATATCGCGGCCGTTCAGGCGTCGGCGGCCATTTTATAGAGGAGGAGCCGGAAGTGGAGGAATGCTGGGAAGGAACCGTGAGGGAAGATGGGACTGCTAACGTCAAGGAAGATGGCGGAGGAAGGGCGGAATTGGACGTACTGCGGGAAGGTTACAATGGCGGAGCATGTTTTTTCCTGGAAGACAAAGAAGAAAGGTTAGTACCCCGCCACTCCCTGCCGGTGAATGTCTTTCGAAGCGGTTTAAGGTCCGTCCGCGGCCTCCTACTCGCGCATGCGTGACACGATCCCCCCCTTAGCCCAAGACCGTCAGGTCGGGCGGACCTAACCGAGAGGTCGTGGATGCGAGAGAGGGCATCGGCATTGGCGTGAAGGCCGCGGCGGCGATAAGTGACCGTAAACTTATAGGGCTGCAAGTCCAGAAACCACCTGGTGACCCGCGGATTCGACTCTTTGTGGAGGGACATTCACTGAAGCGCAGCGTGATCAGTCACCAGAGTGAATTCGCGATCCAACAGGTAATACCGGAGATAAGTCATGGCCCACTTAATGGCCTGGGCTTCCCTCTCCACTGCCGTGTACCGGATCTCTCAGTCAAGCAGTTTCCGGCTCAGGTACATTATGGGGTGTTCAACACCTTCGACGCTTTGGCTCAACACGGCTCCCAGGCCTGTGTCCGAAGCATCGGTCTGGAGGATAAAAGGCAACCCAAAATCAGGGGTCCTTAATACAGGTGCCGACGTTAGGGCCTTTTTGAGGTCATTAAATGGGTGTTCTGCCATGTCGTTCCATACCACTTGTAAGGGAGCACCTTTCTTTGTTAGGTTAGTCAAGGGTGCTGCCCTTTCGGAGAAATGGGTACGAACCGGCGGTAGTACCCCACCAGCCCCAAGAAAGCCTGCACCTGTCTCTTGGTATTCGGACGGGGCCATTCCAGGATGTCTTTAACTTTGGAGCATTGGGGTCTCACCTGTCCTCGCCCCACCAGGTAGCCTAAATACTTGGCCTCCTTTAAGCCAAAGAAACACTTACGGGGGTTAATGCGGAGGCCAGCCTTAGCCAGTGTCGCGAGGACAGCAGAGACCTGCAATAGATGTTCCTCCCAGGTGCCGGAATAGATGACAACGTCATCCAGGTAGGCGGCACTATAGGAGTGGTGGGGCTTCAGCACTCTATCCACCAGACGTTGAAATGTCGCTGGGGCCCCGTGCAGCCCAAATGGGAGGACCTTGTATTGCCAATGTCCGCTAGGGGTGCTAAAGGCCGTTTTCTCTTTTGCAGATGCTGTTAAAGGAATTTGCCAATACCCTTTTGTCATGTCAAGGGTAGTCAAGTACCGAGCCGCACCCAGCCGCTCGAGTAGGTCATCAATGCGGGGCATCGGGTAGGCGTCGAACTTGGAGACCTGGTTTAGACGTCTAAAGTCGTTGCAGAATCTCCAGGAGCCGTCCAGCTTGGAAACGAGGACGATAGGACTGGACCAAGGACTATGGCTTTCCTCTATAATGTCCATATCCAGCATCTGCTGCACCTCCACTTCGGCGCGTTTTGCCTCCAGGAGTCTATAGGGCCTCTCCCGGACTACTACTCCGGGGTCCGTGACTATGTCGTGCGCAATCAGGGAGGTCCGGCCTGGTGCCTCGCTCACTACCTCGGGGATGGCGTGTATAGCCTGGGTTATCTCCCGCTGCTGTACGGGTGTTCTCCGCTCGTCACCGAGGTTAAGGGCAAATGTGCTAGCGAATAGGGAGAGGGATCTACTAGTGTCGGGAGACTCCTCCCGGTCCTTCAAGGGTTTTAATAATATTAACATGGTAGATCCTCTCGCTCGGTCGACGATTCGGTTGTTTAACTAAATAGTCTACGAGCCCCTTTCGTTTCTTAACCTCGTATGACCCCTGCCAATGAGCTAGTAGCTTTAAATGGGAGGTAGGGACGAGTACCATTACTCGATCCTCCGGGCGGAACTCCTGGAGGACAGAGTTGCAGTTGTAACACCGGGCCTGCGCTGCTTGCGCACGGGTCACGTGGTCCTTTAGGATGGGCCTGATTTTAGCGAGCCTGTCGCGCAGTTGCGCCACATACTCCAATATATTGGAGGAGGGAAGGGCCTCAGCCTCCCAGCCCTCTTTTAGTACGTCCAAAAGTCCCCGGAGTTGTCGCCCGTACAATAGATCAAAAGGGGAGAAGCCCGTAGAGGCCTGGGGCACCTCCCGGTAGGCAAAAAGCACGATCGGTAGGAGCTGGTCCCAATTCCTTAAGCGTCTGGTTAAAACGTTCTACCAGCCCGTCTGTTTGGGGGTGGTAGACAGACGTCTTCAGATGCTTTATTCGCAGTAATTTGGCAACCTCCTTGAACGTATCTGAGGTGAAAGGAGTACCCTGGTCCGTGAGGACTTCCTTGGGGATCCCACTCTTGAAAATAGGTTGACTAACTCCCGTGCGATACTTTTTGTATTAGCGGAGCGCAGGGGAACCGCCTCTGGGTATCGGGTTGCATAATCTACC
This sequence comes from Polypterus senegalus, assembly GCF_016835505.1. Taxonomy (NCBI): domain Eukaryota; kingdom Metazoa; phylum Chordata; class Cladistia; order Polypteriformes; family Polypteridae; genus Polypterus; species Polypterus senegalus. Next base: position 102,522,435 of record NC_053166.1, read on the forward strand.
ATGACCAGTATATACTTGTGGCCACGGTTTGAGGGTTCTAGGGGGCCTACCAGGTCTACCCCTATTCGGTCAAAAGGAATGTCTATCAGGGGAATCGGGACGAGAGGAGCACGGTCCCTCCTAGGAATCTGGCGAGTCTGGCACTCCGGATAGGATTGACAGAAACGCCGGACCTCCTCATTGATCCCGGGCCAGTAAAAGCGGAACTTGATTCTCTCCAGTGTCTTCTCGGCCCCGAGGTGGGTGTGAGCCAGCTCGCATACCTCCCGCCGGAAGGTACGCGGCACTTACAACAGTTTCCGCATCTCCCCCTTGTGGGTTGCGACCCAAATACAACAGATCATTCTCCAGTACAAAAAAGGGCTTGCGTGGCATGGAACCGTTAGCTTGTGAGCTGCCTGGAAGAACAATCGCATTCCGGGCAAACCGTAGGGAATTGTCATTCCACTGCTCCCTTTTAAACGAGGCAGGCGTGGACCGAAATTGGTGGTCCAAATTACTTAGGGGGTCTTGTGAGCGGTTTGGGGGAAGGGTTCCCTGGCTCGTCCCTTCTCCGGCCGGATACTTCCGGGTCAGAGTCCGTCGCCTGAGAAACCTCCTCCGATGTGCCTGCGCCATTTTGGCTTGCCTCAGAGCATGGCGTGGAGACCACGGGAAGGGTGCCTCGCCCCTTCATGACGAGACCTAGCGAGGTCCCGGGAGCGGTGTTCGTCTTACCACTTTTTCTGTGTGACCAGTCTTGCCCCAAAATTACCGGATAGGGGGATCGGGTAACACTGTGACCATCAAATTGGAAACTTGCCCCTTCCAGGTGATGTAACAGCGGGCGCTGTGGTAAGACTTGGTCTCCCCATGTACACAAGTGACCTGCAAGTGCTGTGCCAGCCACTGTCACGGTAACATGTAACGGCGAGCGACAATGGTAATGTTGCTGCCGGAGTCAAACAAAGCCACCACCGAGTGCCCATTCAACAACACCCACCCGTGTTTGGACTTGCCAGAGGGTGCGACGGAGTACAGTACCTTTTGGTGGCCGCCCAGGTGCAGTCCATCGGCTCTGCTGTCGAGTTGAGGGGACAGGTAGGAAGGAGGTGGCCGACCTCGCCACACTTGTAACAGCGCGGGGCGGCCGGTTTTCTTTGGTTTCTGTGCCGCTTCTGCAGCGCGTCGAGAGGGCTCGGGAGTGGCCGCCCATCCCTGTCGGTTGGATGGCGCTGGACCTGCTGGGCGAGGGAGCTGGGCAAAGCGTTTACCAGGCCCTCGCAAGCCACCTGCTCTACGACCTTCCGGGCTTGGGGGCCTTCGTGTCGTAACCAGTGCCCCATTTTGCCCCAGAAGTCGAAGGCCTGCGCACGGGCCGGCTTCCCTGGGTCGAACTGCTAGCTCCTCCATTCGGCCGCCTGCTGTCCCGGCGTGATGCCGTAGCGCGCCAGGATCTCCTGTTTTAGGAGGTCATAACTTGCGGCCTCCTCGACGGGGAGGTCGTAATAAGCCCGCTGCGCGGGTCCCTTCAGATAGGGCGCCAGAATGGACACCCACTCGGACCGCTGCCACTCGTTCCAGGTGGCCGTCCTCTCGAAGATGCCCAGGTAGGACTCTATATCGTCCGCCTATGTCATGGGCACCAGAGGCGAGGGCATTGGACGAGGCGGGTCGGGCTTAACCCTTCGGGCTTCCGCCAGTTTGGCCTTCGTCTCCTCCAACTTCTGGGTGGTGTTGGCTTGCGCCTGCTGCAGGGCCAGGATCCGGGCGTTCATTCCCTGCAGCACCGTGTTGAGGTCTTGCCCTTCAGTCATTTCTCTCGAGCTATAATCCTGCTGACTATGCCACTGTAAAAGATGAAGCAACAAACAGCATAAAGTTTTGGGGTTTTCTGGCCCCGTATATTGCGGACACTCCACAATGAAAAAACAGGTCAAAGATACAAACAAAAACAGTTCATATGCGCCGTTCAGTGGGCGTTTGTCTGGGGATGCTTTACTTTGCTTACGGAATGTGCCTCGTGATAAGCTCGGCGATTATGATTTCCTGAAGCAACAAGTTGTTTTACGTAAGACTTACGTAAGGTTTTGCACTTAACGACTGGAAACTAAACATGGATGGTCCCATCCGTGCACAAATTCAAGATTTGATTCATAAAGTGCATTGCTGGTTTGAGGGAAATGTGATGGAGTGGATTGTGGAGAAAGTTGTCATGAATATATTACTGGTGGGGATACCTGCAGCTCATCGAGATGAGTTTCTGCGTAATGATGTTGATTCATTATCGATTATGTCCAGACGTTTGGATGGTTCTCAGACCGCTTGGAGAACGAGCGGTGGATTTGGTGCTGTTTCACAACCTATGAAGGAGCGACCAGGGTATTCTCGTCGCTTTGATCGATGGCTAGAGCAAAGACAAGCTTCAGGACCTGACAATCGAATGAGGTCAGGAAGGCCTCCGGGGAATCCGGTTGTTGATGAGGTGCACATATCGGGAGGCAGGAGGAGGCAGCGGAGGCCGTGGACGTCGCAGAGGTTATTTCGGCAGTGGAGCTGACCAAAGATGTTTCCGGTGTAATTAACCTGGTCACTTGGCGACAGAATGTTGCTTGTCTCCAGCTCAATCGATGGAAACTGGATTGGCCGAGGTTTGTTGCTCAAATATTCCCTATTCTTCGGATAAAAAAGATGGCTTGTTGATCTTGGTGAAGTTGGGGGGGCTAAGACCTTTGTCACCATTGACCTTTGTGTTGTCAGGCGGGACTGTCTTGACGACAGATGCCGTAGTGACACTGAGACTGTAAAGATACACTGTGTACATGGTGATGTTAAAGACTATCAGACATTGCTTCTTCCTTTGACTTATAATTGACTTATAAGGGTCGCCACTTTAAAGTTTGGTCTGCTGTTTAGGACTCCTGCCCCTGGCCATTACTCATAGGAAGGAGGAATGCGCTTTTTCCTAGACTAATTACTGAATGTCGGGCACCGTTTGTTGAGTCGCCTATTAAGCTCAGTGGGGGGGAAGAAGATGAAGACGAAGATGAAGAACTGGTGGCAGTCAGGGAAAATGTAGAGCCCCAATTAGATATTGAACCCGACCTCTCCAGTGAGACTGAGGGCACCCCTCCCAATTTCCCAGAGTGGCAGGCATGCCCATCTACATCTTCTCAGATTGCAAATGCCCCCGATCACAAACCAAGCATTAGCGAAAAGTCAGATTTTGTGTGCTTGCAGCATACTGATAGCTCATTAGAATATGCATTTAAACAGGCTCAATCTGCCAATGACTCTTATTACCAAGAGCATGATTCTGGGGGCTTGAAAACCCTGCACTTTCTAGAAAAGGACAGCTGCCTTTTCAGAGTGATTTCAGATCATTTAATGGGAGAATTTATTGAACAATTAATTGTACCTGAAGTACATAGGGAAACTCTTTTGCATCTGGCCCACTCTCACATCTTCAGAGAGCAGCTAGGGGCTGATAAGACCAGAGAGTGGTTATCAAAACGATTTTATTGGCTGAATATGGGAAAAGATGTTAAACGGTTCTGTACTTCATGTCCTGACTGCCAGATTGTCTCTGCTTATAAACCTCCTCGGGCTCCCCTTTGTCCTATGCCTATTTTAGAAGTTCCCTTGGTGGGATTAGATATTGCAGGCCCTTTACCTAAGACTAAAAATGGGTACCAGTATTTGTTGGTGTTGGTTTATGCAACACGATATCCTGAGGTGATTACCTTGAAAAAGGCCAACTCCTCCACTGTAGCCAAAGCTCTGTGTGATATTTTTACTCGTATTGGCATCCTAAAGAAATTTTAACTTATCAGGGCACACCTTTTACTTCTCGCGTGATGAAACAATTGTGTGACAGCTTTGCTATTAAGAAACTGAGTACCACTGTTTACCATCCACAGACGAATGGTTTGACTGAGTGATTTAGCAAAACATTAAAACAGATGATCAGGTGAGTCGCTCATAATGATCCCACAACCTGGGATTCTGTCCTGCCTTTTGTTATGTACATGGTGTGAGAATCACTGCAGGCCTCCACTGGCTTGAGTCCATTCGAGTTCTTATTCGGCAGGCACCCGCGAGGCATCCTAGATGTTGTACGAGAGGAATAGATAGGAATCGAGACAACAGCTCTAGGACCGAGTGTGACACCCCGTGTAGTGGGAATTGGAATCACCAGCCTACACTATAGGTGTCTAGTATGTGGGACCGAGCGTGACCAGGATGATGGTGTAAGACAGGGAGACACAGACACAAAAAGGGTTGGGATTTTTGAAAAATAAAGTGAGGTTTTATTTACAGGTGCACTTAAAGAAAAAAATCAAAAATAATGTCTTGCGGGATTTATATATATTAATACACAGTCCAATACCGCAAAGGACACTCAAAAGCAGTGATTAAATGGAGCCCAAAATGACTATATACAGTATTTACAGTGCTGCTTGAAAGTCCCAAAAGAAAAAGTAAAATACACACAAACTAGTGAAATCCAAATATATACACAAAAACAAAATGTGAAGCTGTCTTCCTCCACAGTGATCCAAGTCAGGAAGCTGCTCCTCCAAACAGTGTATAATACAGGATTCACTCAAAAATATTCAAAAATATAGAAAAAGTGTATATACAAAAATAAACAGTGCACCACTAACTACAACCCAATAAATACCTCCACCAAAGTTAATCAAGAGATATTTATATGAAAAAAATATTTACAAAAACAAAGCACAAGCCGTAATGCTGTTCTGCCAGGTACCTTTCTCTAAGAAGATCTATTCAGAAAGAACCCCCTCTAGAGGCCACGATTCCCTTTGTATTAGCCACTGCGCCGACAATTAAACAACCGCACGTCATCCCTCAGTGCGCTATGGCGTGAATCGTTTGCGGCGTCTACTTTCCCACACAATTACTATAAAAATCGAGCAGCCGGCGCGCGGGCGCGTATAGCTGTGCCGGCTTTTCAGACACGGACTGCACTTCATGCCTTAAGTGAACGTAAGCACTTTTCCATTTTTTCTCCTTCCCCTGAGCTACAGCTCAGAGAACTACGAATACGGGATCCCTTTACTAGACCGCGGTAAACTAATACTACGACACTTTGCACTTTCTTTTACTCCTTTAGAGTTAATGAGGTCGTGGGAAACGCGTGTAGGAGTGGAGTACCGACAATGCCATCCTGGCCGGTCAATGGCAAGGCTGTCTCTCCATTCTACATGAGACCCGCTGTAACACTCCCCCAAAAGACGCTAATATTGTCAACGAAGACGTCTTTCTACACTATATAAATGAAAAAAGGTAAGTTTCCTTTCTTTGTACCTTTTTTCCTCATACAAAAGCCTCCTTCTTTACCCAGCAGAGGACGCTTAACTAATTTTATTTACTTACTGGTAATGCCAGTAGGGCATATTACCACACCGAGCTTTGCAGATCGGGTAATTTCGTTGCAAGACAGAATTTCTATTCTTAATAATAATAACTTGCTGTGGAACATCAACAACGAGAGCAGGAAACTCAGAAGCGTCTTTACGATAGGCGCAGTAAGCTTCATGAATTCAAACCTGGTGATCGTGTTTTGGTACTAGTTCCGTCTGATCTGCACAAATTTCTAGCTAAATGGCAGGGCCCCGCCGTTATTGAGGAGCGTATGGGTCCGATAAATTACAAGGTTAGAATACCAGGCCTGCGCAAACCATTCCAGATTTTACACATTAATCTCTTGAAGGAATGGCATAACCGACAGGGGGTTTACATTTCCTTGGCTGCTGTTTCTCAGACTGATGTTGCCATTGGTAACAATTTGACTCATAGAAGACAAAATTGTTATCTTTGATTGAACGGAGCACTAATGTCTTTTCAGACTTGCCAGACACAACTAACCTTGCAGAACATAAAATCACTACTGAACCCGATGTTCATATACAGATGCAGCCGTTTCGGATTCCGGAAGAGCGACAAAATATTGCGCGTGAAGAAGTCAAGAAGATGTTGGCATTAGGAGTAATTCATGAAAGTAAAAGTGATTGGTGCAGCCCGATTGTATTAGTCCCAAAGTAAGATGGTTTGGTTCGCTTCTGTATTGATTTCAAATGCTTGAATAAGGTCTCTAAATTAGATGCTTATCCGATGCCCTGTGTTGATGAGCTGTTGGAAAAACTGGATCAGGCGAGCTATATTTCCATGCTAGATCTCACGAAAGGTTATTTGCAGGTGCCTCTAGAGGCTGTCAGTTGTGAGAAAACAGCATGACTCCTGATGGACTTTATGAATTTACGAGACTCCCGTTTGGTGTTCATGGGGCACCTCTAACTTTCCAGCGTATGATGGATCAGATCCTGCATCCTCATTCTGAATGTTCCGGGGGATACCTTGATGATGTTATGATTTTCAGCAATGATTGGCATACACATTTAGAGCATCTTCAAGCTGTTCTTAAAAGCTTGAGACAGGCTGGCTTGACTGCTAACCCTAGGAAATGTAAACTGGGTATGTCTGAGACTCATTACTTAGGTTATTCTATGGGCAGGGGTTTACTTTGGCCACAGTTAAGGAAAGTGGAAGAGATGCTTGTTTACCCATGACCAAAAACACAGAAACAGGTATGCGCTTTTCTGGGGCTTGCTGGTTTCTACAGAAGGTTCATCCCTAACTTTGCACATAGGGCTGCTCCTCTTTCAGAACTTACTGGAGGCAGGAGAAACCGCCCTATTTTATGGACAGAAATTTGTGAATGTTCCTTTTGTGATTTGAAAACTGCTTTGTTTTATTATCTGGTTTCGCAGAATCCTGATTTCTCAAAGGATTTTGTCTTACAAACGGACGCAAGTGCGTTTGGTGTAGGCGCAGTCCTGTCACAGATTTTTGATGGAGAAGAGCACCCTATCACATATTTGAGTAGGAAATTACTTCCTAGGGAACGCAATTATTCGACAATTGAGAAGGAATGCTTGGTGATTAGATGGGCTGTCGAAGCGCTTCGTTATTACTTATGGGGTCGTAATTTCACTTTGGTAACTGATCATGCTCCACTTCAATGGTTATACCGTCAGAAAGATACAAACTCTCATCTCATGAGATGTTTTTTGGGCTTACAACCTTACAGTTTTACAGTAAAGCATCGACCAGGCTGTGAGCATGTTAATGCAGATTTATTATCATGGCTGTATGAACCTGGTACGGAGAGTCGCTTGATTCAAGAGAATTTGAATAAATCTGTGGAGGTGGGGTGTAAGCTGGAGGGTTGATCGCACCCTCAGAGGACACAGACACCACTGGGAAAACCCCTGAAACAGCTTACAGTCTACCTTCATATTGCTCCTAACCTTCTTTTTCTTACTTGCACTATAATGCATGATAAACCTCTTGTGCGGTACTCTGCTTACTTAAAAGCCCTGTACAGTGCCTGTCAGCTTTGGAATAGATTGTTTTGCTTTGCTCTCTCTCTCTCTCTCTCTCAGACATTTCCTGCTCCTGATGCGTACTCCTTTGAAGAAGAAGATACGTTTGCATACCTTTAATTGAGAAATTGAACTGTCATCTTTGTCAAGGAGCACATGAAAAATGTTTGTTTGCAGTGTTTGAATAAAATTCTACTTGTCTCTATGACCTCCTGTGTTTCTGTGCAAATCTGTGACCCAAGCGTGACAATCTGTATATATGAACATAGTGGAAAAACCACCTGTGATATCAGACGAGTGAAGTGACTTTTCAGATGATGTCACTGGGTCAGACCCCAGAATATAAGTCAGCTCCCCAGTCACTTTGAGCAAAATGTTTTTATCACCAATGAAGCAAGCAGTTCTGCTGGCAGGATTGTATCTAAGTATTGACTTAGGCGATGTTGGGTTGGTAATAATGATATGATTAATTTCCAACAACAGTGCTTCTGTATTCCTGAAATAGTCTTTGTTTAAAGTGTAGGTCCATTTTGTTGATCTTGTTTCCTGATACATTAGTGTAAATTGTGCTTCCTGGGTGATGGAATTGAACTTTTTGGGTAAGTCAGTTCCACCAATGCCACTTCCCAGTCATTGGACAGTTCTTTTGTCTTGGCTAGCTGAACTGTGAATGATGATATCATGTTGTTGGGAAAAGTCCTGGCTGATGAATTACTCGGCAGTCTTACATAAAGTCAATTTCTGACTTTAGACATTTTTTCTTGCTTTCCCAACTCCTTATGTCTTTCACTTCTGAAGCCTTAACCCAACTATTAACTTTCTTGTCCCAACCAAGCCATTTTACCAATACATGCTTGTTTCTACCACGCCCGCCAGTGTCTAGAATTTTCTGGATGCGGTACACCTTGTTAGCATTGGGGTTTATTTTTTGCAAAATTTTTTGCAAAATTTTTTGCATAAAATGTCCCTTGAATTTCATCACCTGTATAACCTTTTAGTTTATACTAGCAAAATACCCGCACTTCGCAGCGAAGTAGTGTGTTAAAGAAGTAATGAAAAAGAAAAGGAAACATTTTAATAATAACGTAACATGATTGACAATGTAATTATTTTGTCATTGTCATGAGTGTTGCTGGCATATATATATATATATATATATATATATATATATATATATATATATACTGTGGAGAATGGCTAGCCGTTTATCCCGGCCAATACCCCCAAGCCGCCAGGTGGAGCCCTCCTTGCAGCATGGAGGTCCCCAGAAGACCAGCAGGGCATCATGGACAATGGAGTTTTTATGCACAGCCCTGCTGGATGCCATGGGGGCCACTAGGGGATGCTGCAGGGAGGAGTAATCAATATTTTCCCCACGCCCTGGAAGCACACGTGGACAAGAGGAATGACCAAATGGACTGGGGATTAGGAACACTTCCGGGTCAGGAGATAAAAAAGACTGTGGGAGCTCGCCGTCTGGGAGTTGGGAGGCAGGGTGGCTAAGCGTCTAGGAGTGGAGGATTGGTTATTGTATTGTTCATTTGAGAATTGGTGAAAGGAGCGTGCTTTATGCACTTATTAGTATAATAAATATTCATCTTTTCGACTTTTACCTGGTGTCTGACGTGTGGTCTGACGGTAAAAGGGTGTGAGAAAACCCTAATTCTGTCACAATTGGTGTAGCCGGCAGGATTCTCTAGCCGTCAGTTTGGCAGAGAACCTGAATTCAAAAATTTTATTGTGGACAGAATACCCCAAGGAGACAGCGTCAAGACACGCAGAAAAATCGCCAACAACCCTGTTTTCAAGTCCGTAATGGGGAAGAAGATGACAAAGCAGGGCGCCAGTTCGACATTGCCTGCGCTCAAGATGAGCCATGTTGCAGCTATGCATTTTGTGAGAGATTTCCGGAGGAGGACGTCTCCGACGAGGTATGTGCTGGGAATGTACTTTACAATCTTCTAAATTTAACACATAATGTCCCATGTACATACCTCCCAGATGTCCATCCGATGGCTCTGCGGGAGGCAGAAGACCAAACCCGAAGGCGATGGCGCGCTCTCGTTCAGGCAAACGAGTAACCCGAAGGACTTCCACATTATGGGTGCCGGCGAGGGACACGTGACCTACCACGAAGGATTCCAGGAAGGTGACGTTCCATGTTCAGCTGTTTGTGGCTTCACCCAAGAAAAGAAGGACTTGGTTTTTCCGAAGGGGAAAAGGGAGACGAGTGAAGCACCGCTCTCCCTACAAAAAGGTAAGGAGGTCCGGGAAATGACTGATCAGTCCGTCGACAAATTGATACAGACGGATCGCAGTCAGCCAAAAGCGGCACCGCGGTCCTCCGAAAAGAACTCTAAATCCCAGGCTCCCTTGCGGGACCTGTCTGAGCACGTGCCAGGAGCGGCCATGTTTATTGGCTCCCAGCTGGAGAGTAAGGCTAATGATGGCTCGAGCATGCCTCCGGTTGTATTGAGGAATTTTTTGGACGTGCACGAGCTGGAGAAGTTGCTTCAGCCTGTGCATAGTTTTTTACAGGTGGTGCAAACAATCCAGATGATCGTTGCAGACTTGAGAGGAGCAGCTGAAAAGCCTATGAACAAATTAAATGAGTACCTGCGGTGATTGTCTCGGGAGCCTCCTGTCTTAATTGATTTGGCGGTACAGGTAGGTAAAGCCGGTACCGTATATAATGAAATAGGGACGCAGAGTGACACGGGCCTGCGTTTAATCCATAGCAGGTGCTATGTGGATGTGTACCCTACAAGAGAGGCCAGGACGTTGACCGAGTGGTCGGCGGAAGGGCTAATCGATCCGGGGCAGCTAGACAGTGCTGACTCCCAGAGCGAGGCAGCCCTAAAGACGCCTCCACCGGTAATTTATAAAACAAAAGGGGTGCAGACAGTAAAGGGGCTCTCTTCTTCCAATAGAGAGACCCAGACTTTGGACAAGCCCCAGATGAAACAGGAGACTTCTAAAATAAAACGGAGGTCTCCTGACAGGGAAGCAAAAAGAGAGAAGGCGGCAGGGGTTTCACTCCCAGCAAAACAAGAGGCGGACCTAACATTTCCTAATTGTTTTCAGTCCTGCAGAGGGAGAATACCAGGAGGACGAAGGCAGTGCTACGGGTGCCGAAGGTTGGGCCACATTTGGCGATACTGTCCTCGGAGAGGGGGACAAGATATCGAATTGGAATAATATTCCCCCTAGGTTCTCCAGGGATAAAGATATTCGGATTAATCAAGTATCAACCGGAACGTCCTCTTGGAGGAAGACTTCCTTCTCGGGGCAGGCCGCTCCGAATCATTATAATTCGTCGCTTGGGGAATACTGTGGAGAATGGCCAGCCGTTTATCCCAGCCAATACCCCCAAGCCGCCAGGTGGAGCCCTCCTTGCAGCATGGAGGTCCCCAGAAGACCAGCAGGGCATCATGGACAATGGAGTTTTTATGCACAGCCCTGCTGGATGCCATGGGGGCCACTAGGGACGCTGCAGGGAGGAGTAATGGATATTTTCCCCACGCACCGGAAGCACACATGGACAAGAGGAATGATGTGCTTCCGGGGTGAAGAAAAGAACTTGTACCTGACCCGGAAGTGATTGAGAGCCAAATGGACTGGAGATTAGGAACACTTCCGGGTCTGGAGATATAAAAAGACTGTAGGAGCTCCCAGACGGTGAGCTGAGTTGGAAGGCAGGGTGGCTAAGCGTCTGGGAGTGGAGGATTGGTTATTGTATTGTTCATTTGAGAATTGTGGAGAGGAGCGTGCTTTGTGCACTTATTAGTATAATAAATATTCATCTTTTGGACTTTTACCTGGTGTCTGACGTGTGGTCTGAGGGTACAAGGGTGCGAGAAAACCCTAATTCTGTCACAATATATACAGTATACATAAATACATATCTATATATATACACACACACACATATATATATGCATATATATACATATACACATATATACATATACACATATACATATATAGCAAAATACCCGCACTTTGCAACGGAGAAGTACTGTGTTAAAGAAGTAATGAAAAAGAAAAGGAAACATTTTAATAATAACGTAGCATGATTGACAATGTAATTGTTTTGTCATTGTCATGAGTGTTGCTGGCATATATATATATACATACATATCTACATATATACACACTGTTGCTGGGGGTGCCAGAATCCATCGAGGAAGAAAAATTAAAAACATTATTTGTACAAAATCTTAATTTATCTATCCATTCCTAAATAATTAAATGGGCAGGCTATTTCGTATCAGTGCAACACGCTGCTTGTTAAAACGGATGACTCCTGCTCTTATGTGCACTTAGTGCTGCGTGGGTATTGTGAACTATCGTATCTATTCAAGTTCTATTTAAATTTTAAATATAAGTAATTTTTATTTAGTTGAAAGAAATATGTTTAGTAGGAATGTAAGTTAAATTTAGTCATCATTGCATAAATTTTTCTTCACCATAGAAATTTAAAGACTAAATTCAACTTCCATTCCTACCAAAGATATTTCTGGCAACTAAATAGAACCTACTTATATCCAAATTCAAGCTATTGAGCTGTAACTTGCCTGCCTAAACAAGTCACCCTCGCTTCGCTCTTACTTTTTTACCTTTCATTTAATCATGGCTAGTCACAGAAAAATTATAAAATGGAAGGAGGATTACAGTAAGTATGGCTTTACCAAAACAATTATTGATGGTGAATAAAGTATCCATTATTCATAAAGCTTCAATTGGTGATCTGTTTTTCTGTGTTAACCTCATATTTTTTCATACTTCATCTCAAACCAAGGGGGTGCGAGGGTAAAATGAATCGGGAAGCGCTGATATATCTATACTAATAAAAGGCAAAGCCCTCACTCACTCACTCACTCACTCACTGACTCATCACTAATTCTCCAACTTCCCGTGTAGGTAGAAGGCTGAAATTTGGCAGGCTCATTCCTTACAGCTTACTTACAAAAGTTGGGCAGGTTTCATTTCGAAATTCTACGCCTAATGGTCATAACTGGAAGGTATTTTTCTCCATTAACTGTAATGGAGTTGAGCTGGAATGACGTGGGGGAGTTTCGTGTGACATCATCCGCCTCCCACGTAATCCGTGAACTGACTGTCAGCGCAGTCGCGTAGAAAACCAGGAAGACCTCCAAAAAGCGCTTAAGAAAACATGCATTATATAATTGAGAAGGCAGCGAAACAATAAGAAGCGAGCGAGTGACATATACTACCATATTCATAAGTGATGCTACCTCGGAAAGAAAGCAAGGTGTAAACCTAAACTTTAAATTAAGTTCATAGACAGGCTACCGCTGGCGTTCACATGCCCACAGGTAATGCGGGATACAAGTTTAATGAGAGGACACAGGATATAAACGAGAGTTTTGATCACTTTGTAACTAAGTTAAAATTGTAGGTGAAGGGTGTGCTTATGCAAATTCCGAGAGACTGTGTTTGTGGGGGATTGACAGTTAAGGTGGGTGGGGGAGTCACATCATCATATCCCTCCCATTCATCTAATTTAGCTCTGAGCTGAGCTCCTGCTACGCCGTCTTCGAAGCAACCGTCAGACTGCCACCAAATACTCACAGAAAAATCCACAAGTTAATACACCGCTGTCTCTAGAGTTTCTACACACTGAATCCTCCAGGCACTACTTACAAAAGGTCACATTGACAATCGTGTTACGTTATTTTTAAAACTTTCCTTTTCTTAGCACAAGCACAGCTGAGAAGCTTGATGCATGTGCTCCATAAGCGTTAAAAATAATGCATTTAATCACACTTTGCATTACAAGCAGATTACATTGATCAGCGCATCCCGATTCATTTTACCCTCGCACCACCTTAGTTTGAGAAGTATGAAAAAATATGAGGTTAACACAGAAAAACAGATCACCAATTCAAGCTTTATAAATAATCGATTAGCCATCAATAATTGTTTTGGTCAAGCCATCCTCCTTCCATTTTATAATTTTCCGCCACTGGCCATGATTAAATGAGCGGTAAAAAGTAAGAGTAAAGCGAGGGTGACTTATTTAGGCAGGCATATATATGACAGCAACACTCATGACAATGTCAATCATGTACGTTATTATTAAAATGTTTCCTTTTCTTTTTCATTACTTCTTTAACACACTACTTCTCCGCTCTGACGCGGTATTTTGATATATATATATATATACTGTATATATATATATATATATATATATATATATATATATTATATCATATAATATATGAATGACCTCCAAAGATCGCTGAGACTTTTGATATCATGAACGAGTCTGCAAAAACTGTGGTCTCCTGCCCAGCAAAAGTCGAGCAGGCCTTTGAGACGCTGACTGCGCTTCTGCCTTAAGTCAAAGTGAGCACTTTTATTTTTTTTCATCCTCCCCTGCTATAGCAGACAAGTGCAAACCACGGGACCCCTTTTCTACACCACGGCAAAATAATATTAAGGCGATTCACACTTTCTTTTGCGTATCACGATTATGAGGTCCTCACCCGGATTATGAAGACACGCACACAGTGGAGGACTGACAGTGCCATCACAGCCGATTAATGGCAGGGGCGTCTCACCAGTCTACACAAGACCCACGCGACTGTCCCCAAAAGCGATCATAGCGTCAGCGAACACATCTCTATACTATATAAAAGAAAAAGGCAACTTTCCTTTCTTTACACCTTTTTTCCTTTGATCCCAAACCAAAGCCTTTCTCGCTTAACACTGCAGAGGACACAAAACTAATTTTCTTTAAATGCCGGTAAGGCAAATTACCAGAGGCACAAATTTGAATGTTCACATAGAAAATGTAATTTCTATACCCCAGCCATCGTGTAGCGCCTTTCAAAAGGGATCTACTACCGAGAGATGATCCATATACATTTTAGCTGCTGTTAGTTACTTACCTGTTGTGTTACACAATCTTTAAAATGTAGTTTACCATAACCACTCAGTAGTGCTCAATGTACCTGTACTTCTTAAAACGTTAATGTTTTACTGTTTAATAACTTATAGACTATATTTTATTATTTCTCACTTGCACTCAGTGACCAAAGCTATACACACACATATATAAAAGCTATACACACAAGTATATGTATGTGTATATATATGTATGTATGTGTATATATATATATATATATATATATATACACACACACACCCCTATCTACATTATATATATATATATATATACACACACACACACACACACATACATACATATACATACATACACACATATATATAATTTGTGTGTGTGTATATATGATGTAGATAGGTATATATATATATATATATATATATATATATATATATATATATACTGTATATATATGTGTATATGTAGATATGTATATAGATATGTAGATATGAAGATATGTATGTGTATATATATGTGTATATATATATATATGTATGTATGTGTGTGTGTGTGTGTGTGTGTGTGTGTGTGTGTATATATGAGAGCAGCAATCCAAGCTGTGAGAAAACAGTAAAAAGGAGGCGTGTCAGACGTCGTGGTACATTTTCTGATGCAGCTAGACGAAAATAACTTTGTGACGCTGCCGCCAAATACAAATACAAAAAACATTAACGTTTTAAGAAGTACAGGTACATTGAGCACTACTGGAGTGGTTGCGGGTAAACTACATTTTAAAGACTGTGTAACACAACAGGTAAGTAACTAACAGCAGCTAAAATATATATGGATCATCTCTCGGTAGCAGATCCCTTTTGAAAGGCGCTACACGACGGCTGTGGTTTAGAAATTAAATTTTCTATGTGAACGTTCAAATTTGTGCCTCTGGTAATGTGCCTTACCGGCATTTAAAGAAAATTAGTTTTGTGTCCTCTGCAGTGTTAAGAGAGAAAGGCTTTGGTTTGGGATAAAAGGAAAAAAAGTGTAAAGAAAGGAAAGTTGCCTTTTTCTTTTATATAGTATAGAGAGATGTGTTCGCTGACGTTATGATCGCCTTTTGGGGACAGTCGCGGTGGGTCTTGTGTAGACTGGTGAGACGACCCGCCATTAATCGGCTGTGATGGCACTGTCAGTCCTCCACTCTTGTGCGCGTCTTCATAATCCGAGGTGAGGACCTCATAATCGTATACGTGCAAAAGAAAGTGTGAATCGCCTTAATATTATTTTGCTGTGGTGTAGAAAAGGGGTCCCATGTTTGCACTTGTCTGGGCTATAGCGCAGGGGGAGGATGAAAAAAATTAAAAGTGCTCACTTTGACTTAAAGCAGAAGCGCAGTCAGCGTATCAAAGGCCGGCACAGCTATGCACGTGTGCTGGCTGCTCGACTTTTGCTGGGCAGGAGACCCCAGTTTTTGCAGACACGTTCATGATATCAAAAGTCTCAGCGCTCTTTGGAGGTCATTCATATATTATATGATATATATATATATATATATATCAAAATACCCGCGCCTCGCAGCGGAGAAGTAGTGTTAAAGAAGTAATGAAAAAGAAAAGGAAACATTTTAATAATAACGTAACATGATTGACATTGTCATGAGTGTTGCTGTCATATATATGCCTGCCTAAATAAGTCACCCTTGCTTTGCTCTTACTTTATTAACCATCCATTTAATCATGGCTAATGGCGGAAAAATTATAAAATGGAAGGAGGATGGCTTTACCAAAACAATTGTTGATGGCGAATCGATTATTCATAAAGCTTGAATTGGTGATCTGTTTTTCTGTGTTAACCTCATATTTTTTCATACTTCTTCTCAAACTAAGGTGGTGCGAGGGTAAAATGAATCGGGATGCGCTGATCAATGTAATCTGCTTGTAATGCAAAGTGTGATTAAATGCATTATTTTTTAACGCGTTATGGAGCACATGCATCGAAGCTTCTCAGCTGTGCTTGTGCTAAGAAAAGGAAAGATTTTAAAATTAACGTAACACGATTGTCAATGTGACCTTTTGTAAGTAGTGCCTGGAGGATTCAGTGTGGAGAAACTCTAGAGACCGCGTGTGTATTAACTTGTGGATTTTTCTGTGAGTATTTGGTGGCAGTCTGACGAAGTTGCTTCGAAGACGGCGTGCTGTGAGCTCAGCTCAGAGCGAAATGAGATGAATGGGAGGGAGATGATGGCGTGACTCCCCACCCCTTTAACTGTCAATCCCCACAAACACAGTCTCTCGGAATTTGCATAAGCACACCCCTTCACCTACAATTTTAACTTAGTTACAAAGTGATCAAAACTCTCGTTTATATCCTGCGTCCTCTCATTAAACTTGTATCCCGCATTACCTGTGGGCATGTGAAACACCAGCAGTAGCCTGTCTATGAACTTAATTTAAAGTTTAGGTTTACACCTTGCTTTCTTTCCGAGGTAGCAGCACTCATGAATATGGTAGTATATGTCACTCGCTCGCTTCTTATTGTTTCGCTGCCTTCTCAATTATATAATGCATGTTTTTTTAAGCGCTTTTTGGAGGTCTTCCTGGTTTTCTACGCACTGCGTTGACAGTCAGTTCACGTGATTACGTGGGAGGCGTGATGATGTAACACGAAACTCCGCCCCTCCACGTCATTCCAGCTCAACTCCATTACAGTTAATGGAGAAAAATACCTTCCATTTATGACCATTAGGCGTAGAATTTCGAAATGAAACCTGCCCAACTTTTGTAAGTAAGCTGTAAGGAATGAGCCTGCCAAATTTCCTCCTTCTACCTACACGGGAAGTTGGAGAATTAGTGATGAGTCAGTGAGTGAGTGAGTGAGTGAGGGCTTTGCCTTTTATTAGTATAGATATAGATATAGATATATAGATAGATATAGATATATAGATTATATAGATAGATAGATATATAGATATAGATAGTGGAGACTTGCCCAAACACCACCAGTCGGAGAACACATCTTTATAAAAGTCAAACGTTTATTTAACAACAAATAAACACAGTCCCAAACATGACACAAAGCACACAGCAATAATCACCCACAATGAACTCAATCCTTCGCCGCCAATCTCCTCCTGGGAGCT
The DNA here is from genome assembly GCF_016835505.1 of Polypterus senegalus. NCBI lineage: Eukaryota > Metazoa > Chordata > Cladistia > Polypteriformes > Polypteridae > Polypterus > Polypterus senegalus. The sequence continues at coordinate 102,539,833 of NC_053166.1, forward strand.
TTGTCCTACCCCCACTCCGGAATCTAGCTTCCCGATTGCTGGAAGGCGGCCCCTTTTATTCCTGCCCGGATGTGCTCCAGTTGTCTGATGACGTCCATCCGGCAGCACTTCCTGGTGTGGTGGAAGTGCTGCCCTTTGCACCGGAAGCACTCCAGGCGTCCCTGGCAGGTTCCTCCGCCATCTTGTCTAGTGTGATGGAAGTAACTATTTCCAGGTCCCACGAGGTTTAAGGCGCCCTCTGGTAGTGGCCACGGGTCCCAACGGGTTATAATCTTTTCTCATGGTCCTTTCCTATTATAGGGCGGTTGTCCCCTTGTGGCCCGGAAGCTATTCTTGCCCCCTTCCGGTCCTTTTAGGCATCCCAGCTGGGTAGGAACCCCAACCGTCTGTGACACTGCCCCATCGCCAGCAAAGAACAGTCCTTCGTAGCGGCCATTCCCACGAGTGTACACTTTAGCCAAAGCGGGCATAATTTGTCGTCTCCAAGATCCTGTTCCTATTAAAATAAAAATAGACACAGGGGCTGAGTCGTTGCCCTTACGCCACTGTCTGGCTTTTTTATCTCTGACAGAGGGCCAACACTCCCCCCTTTTACCAGCACCCTGGTCGCTAAAACCTTGGCACCCGCTCCAGTGTGATCCACTTCCCTTCATCGGGGTACATACTGGGTTCACCCTTGCCGACTTTGGAGCTTCCGATGACATATCACGCTCCGTAAGCTCACGGGCTCACATCTCCCTTTGTAGGAAGAACCGGCTTTCCCCTTTCGATTGTTCTATTTCTCTGGGCCATTCTGACGGCCTGGGTCTTCCTACTGAAAAGGAAAAGACCCCTTGCCGTCTGCGCATTTGTAGAAAGATGCGAGACTGATGCTGGCTCTGGCAGTTGAGCACTAAGACCCATGGCACTTGTCAGCCGGCGTCTTGGCTCCACCCCTTCCAAGCAATCAGCACCTCGCTTCGTTTCCCCTGTTGGAGATCCATCCATCCATCCATCCATCCTCTTCCGCTTATCCGAGGTCGGGTCGCGGGGCAGCAGCAAGCAGAGGCCCAGACTTCCCTCTCCCGGCCACTTTTTCCAGCTCTTCCGGGAGAATCCCAAGGCGTTCCCAGGCAAGGCCGGGAGAAATAGTCCCTCCAGCGTGTCCTGGGTCTTCCCCGGGGCCTCCTCCCGGTTGGACGTGCCCGGAACACCTCACCAGGGAGGCGTCCAGGAGGCATCCTGATCAGATGCCGAGCCACCTCATCTGACTCCTCTCGATGCGGAGGAGCAGCGGCTCTACTCTGAGCCCCTCCCGGATGACTGAGCTTCTCACCCTATCTTTAAGGGAAAGCCCAGACACCCTGCGGAGGAAACTCATTTCAGCCGCTTGTATTAGCGATCTCGTTCTTTGGTCACTACCCATAGCTCATGACCATAGGTGAGGGTAGGAGCGTAGATCGACTGGTAAATTGAGAGCTTTGCCTTACGGCTCAGCTCCTTTTCACCACGACAGACCGATGCAGAGCCGCATCACTGCGGATGCGCGCCGATCCGCCTGTCGATCTCACGCTCCATTCTTCCCTCACTCGTGAACAAGACCCTGAGATAGTTGAACTCCTCCACTTGGGGCAGGATCTCTCCCCAACCCTGAGAGGGCACTCCACCCTTTTCGGCTGAGGACCATGCTCGGATTTGGAGGTGCTGATTCTCATCCCAGCCGCTTCACACTCAGCTGCGAACCGATCCAGAGAGCTGAAGATCACGGCCTGATGAAGCAAACAGGACAACATCATCTGCAAAAGCAGTGACCCAATCCTGAGTCCACCAAACGGACCCCTTCAACACCCTGGCTGCGCCTAGAAATTCTGTCCATAAAGTTATGAACAGAATGGTGACAAAGGGCAGCCCTGGCGAGTCCAACTCTCACTGGAAGCGGGCTCGACTTACTGCGGCAATGCGGACCAAGCTCTGACACGGTTGTACAGAGACCGAACAGCTCTTATCAGGGGTCCGGTACCCCATACTCCCGGAGCACCCCCACAGGATTCCCGAGGGACACGGTCGAATGCCTTTTCCAAGTCCACAAAACACATGTAGACCGGTCGGGCAAACTCCCATGCACCCTCAGGACTCTGCTAAGGGTGAAGAGCTGGTCCACTGTTCAGCGACCAGGGCGAAAACCACACTGTTCCTCCTGAATCCGAGGTTGACTATCCGGCGGACCCTCCTCTCCAGAACCCCGAATAGACTTTTCCAGGGAGGCTGAGGAGTGTGATCCCTCTATAGTTGGAACACACCCTCCGGTCCCCTTTTAAAGAGGGGACCACCACCCCGTCTGCCAATCCAGAGGCACTGTCCCGATGTCCATGCGATGTTGCAGAGGCGTGTCAACCAAGACAGTCCTACAACATCCAGAGCCTTAAGGAACTCGGTATCTCATCCACCCGGGGCCCTGCCACCAAGGAGTTTTTGACCACCTCGGTGACTTCAGTCCCAGAGATGGGAGAGCCCACCTCAGAGTCCCCAGGCTCTGCTTCCTCGTGGAAGGCATGTTAGTGGGATTGAGGAGGTCTTGAAGTACTCCTCCCACCGACCCACAACGTCGAAGTGAGGTCAGCAGCGCACCATCCCACCATATACGGTGTTGACACTGCACTGCTTCCCCTCCTGAGGCGGTGGACCAGAATCTCCTCGAAGCCGTCCAAAGTGTTCTCCATGGCCTCTCAAACTCCTCCCATGCCCGAGTTTTGCCTCAGCAACAACGAAGCAGCGTTCGCTTGGCCTGCGGTACCTATCAGCTGCCTCCAGAGACCCACAGGACAAAAAGTCCTATAGGACTCCTTCTTCAGCTTGACGGCATCCCTCACGCGGTGTCCACCAGCGGGTTGGGGATTGCCGCCACGACAGGCACCGACCACCTTGCGGCCACAGCTCCGGTCAGCCGCCTCAACAATAGAGGCACGGAACATGGCCCATTGGACTCAATGTCCCCACCTCCCTCGGGGCGTGGTTGAAGTTCTGCGGAGGTGGGAGTTGAAGCTACTTCTGACAGGGGACTCTGCCAGCCGTTCCCAGCAGACCCTCACAACACGTTTGGGCCTACCAGGTCTGACCGGCATCTTCCCCACCATCGAAGCCAACTCACCACCAGGTGGTGATCAGTTGACAGCTCCGCCCCTCTCTTCACCCGAGTGTCCAAGACATATGGCGCAAGTCCGGCGACACGACCACAAAGTCGATCATCGACCTGAGGCCTAGGGTGTCCTGGTGCCAAGTGCACATATGAACACCCTTATGCTTGAACATGGTGTTCGTTATGGACAATCCATGGCGAGCACAGAAGTCCAATAACAAAACACGCTCGGGTTCAGATCGGGGCCATTCCTCCCAATCACGCCCTTCCAGGTCTCACTGTCATTGCCCCGTGAGCATTGAAGTCTCCCAGCAAAGCGAGGGAATCCCAGAAGGTATGCCCTCTAGCAACCCCTCAGAGACTCCAAAAGGGTGGATACTCCAAACTGCTGTTGGCATACGCACAAACAACAGTCAGGACCCTTCCCCACCCGGCGGAGGGAGGCCACCCTCTGTCCACGGGGTAAACCCCAATGCACAGGCTCCAGTGGGGGCAATAAGTATGCCCACACCTGCTCAGCGCCTCTCACCGGGGGCAACTCCAGAGTGGTAGAGAGTCCAGCCCCTCTCAAGAAGATTGGTTCCAGAGTCCAAGCTGTGCGTAGAGGTGAGTCCGACTATATCTACCCGGAACCTCTCGACCTCGCACACTAGCTCAGGCTCCTTCCCTTCAGAGGTGACATTCCACGTCCCAAGAGCCAGTTTCTGTAGTCGAGGATCAGACCGCCAAGGTCCCCGCCTTCGGCCACCACCCAACTCACACTGCACCCAACCTCCTTGGCCCCTCCCATAGGTGGTGAGCCCATGGGGAGGAGGACCCACGTTACCTCTTCGGGCTGTGCCCGGCCGAGCCCATGGGTGCAGGCCCGGCCACCAGGGCGCCATCGAGCCCCACCTCCAGGCCTGGCTCCAGAGGGGGCCCGGTGACCAGCGTCGGGCAAGGGAAAGCGTCCAAGATTTTATTCTTCATTAGAGGATATTGAACCGCTCTTTGTCTCATCCCTCACCTAGGACCAGTTTGCCTTGGGTGGCCCTACCAGGGGCATAAAGCCCCGGACAACATAGCTCCTAGGATCATTGGGACACGCAAACCCCTCCACCACGATATGGTGACGGTTCAAGTAGGAGACTGTTGGAGATGCAGCTACTAAATCCCCGGAACCACACGATCCTGGGACGGGTTCGCTCGCGCCTCCCTTTTCCTTTACGGTATTGGTTTTACTCACCTCTACCGCCATGATCCTCCGGCCAGAGATTCCAGTGTCGCGCCTCTCTTCCTCGTGACGTAAGGTCTGATGTGGCGCAACCGCCTTCCCCTCCAGCTTGTCTATACAGACACAGAGGTCGTGTTTCACCTGCTGCACCATCTGCCTTAACCGAAGCATCCTCTCCATTCTTTTGGAGCTGCAGGTAAAAATACAGTATCAGCCAGTGGAGGACTTACCTTTAAATCGGTCCTACTCACTGGCAGTACACACTGGAGCTTTCTTCCGGGTTCCACCGGACCCTCCCCTTGCTCAGGGTGGACGTTCGCCGGTCCCGTCTTTAACCAATCACTGATGGGAACACGGCACACACCGTCCAATCCCTCGCCAGTCACGGGGCGGAACTTCCGGTCTTCGGCCATCTTGCCTCTCCCGAGGGAACTGCAACTCTTGCTGCCATCCCTCTGCTTCAGCTGCTGGATACGTGGCAGATCCTCCCCTTCATCTAGTGACGCCGTCCTGGTCTCGCTAATAGGATCGGAACACCCCAGCCACTGACGCGGTTCCAGGTATACTCCTCCAGATGCATCAGTACGTGTGCCTACTGTATTCTCTCCGGCGACGACGGACGCGGGGAAATCCCCTTTCTCTCTGCCTTGGCTGGCATTTCTCAGCTCCCTCGGGTGGAAGACAGCACTCTGGAAAATTTCTGACGGCCTCAGGGCGATTTGCGGAACATCCGCGGTGCGTGTGCGGACTGTCTCCCTACAGGACGTGTGTGTGGCCAACTGGGTTACCGGGCAGCTCACAAAAAATTTATTTTTGCGGTCCCCTGCCTTGGAACAGGCAGAAGGTCCCTGTTCGGGCGCCATTGTGATACTTGCCCAGACACCACCAGTCGGAGACCACATCTTTATAAAAGTCACATGTTTATTTAACAACAAATAAACACAGTCCCAAACACGACACAAAGCACACAGCAATAATCACCCACAAGGAACTCAATCCTTCGCCACCAATCTCCTCCTGGGAGCTTTGTCCTGCTCCCACTTCCGACTCTAGCTCCCCGATTGCTGGAAGGCAGCCCCTTTTATTCCTGCCCGGATGTGCTCCAGGTGGCTGATGACATCCATCCGGCAGCACTTCCTGGTGTGGCGGAAGTGCTGCCCTTTGCACCGGAAGCACACTGGGCGTCCCTGGCAGGTTCCTACGCCATCTTGTGAAGTGTAGCGGAAGTAACTATTTCCAGGTTCCACGAGATTTAAGGCGCCCTCTGGCGGTGGCCACGGGTCCCAACGGGTTATAATATTTTCTCATGTGTCCTTTCCTATTCCAGGGCGGTTGCCCCCTCGTGGCCCGGAAGCTATTCTTGCCCCCTTCCGGTCCTTTTAGGCATCCCGGCAAGGTAAGAACCCCAGCTGTCTGTGACAATAGATATATATATATATATATATATATATAGATGTAGCTGCGTTCTCCCAAAATTACCAAAGTTCTGCAGCTTCAACTAAAAAAAAATGGGATTCAACAAAAGCCTGACGTGCAGAAATGATTCCACAGACAAAATATCTTCATTTTTGAAAGTTTAGTTAAGTTTTAAAGTAAGACAGATTACACAAAAAAAGGGAAAATTAATGCTAAGAAAAGTTCAATTCTAAGCTTAAATTTTGTTACATCTCAAATCGTTACTATTTACTTAACATTTCTAACCATTTCAAAATGGTCAGAAAACTGTATGCTTATCCCATTTCTAAGCTAAAAATGGGTCTTTCAAGTCCCTCTTTACAGGGACCTGTTCCAAACAAAAACAGATTATTATCATACTGTTACTCAGTTATAGTAAGAAGGTTCTATCTTTTGCTAAGTTAAAAGGGGAAGAGACCATACCATAAGCTATGACTATAAAAGTCATTTATATTCTATTCAATTTAAGCAAACATCTAACTCAGAACTTTAACTTTCTAAGATTGACTCTTAGAATAGATATAGATAGATATATAGAGTGTGGACTCGACCCGGGCACAGACAAGCAGACATGTTGTTTCTCATACCACCACACGTTTATTTACAATATTTACAAATATTAAATTGGTCACACAGACCCAGTTCAGTGCACAAAACACCGCAACACACTCAGTCCTGGCCACAAATGCCTTCTTCAGGCTGCCTCCAAACCTCCTCTGTGCTTCGTCCTGCCTCCTCCCGACTCCAGCGCTGAATGAATGGAGATGGCCCCTTTTATGCAGTCCCCGGATGAGCCCCAGGTGTTCCCGGCATTCCTCCCTTGGCCACGCCCCAGCGTGGCTGAAGTGCCGGCTGTGCTCCCGGCAGCTCGCCGGGTGCCGTCCTAAATCTTCCCCCCAGCACTTCCGCCACACCAGGAACAGGTCTCCAAGGCATTGGGGTGCCTCCTGGTGGTGACCACCGGCCCCTACAGGGTGGAGCTTCCATGCCCTGTACCCGTGGCCCCCAGAGCAAACAGGAAGGCGGCCCCCACGTGATCCAGGGTGGGCTCTGACCATCTTCCGGTCCCTCACGGCGTCCCGGCCGGGTCGTTGCCCCTGGCATCCCTAACAAGAGATATACATATAGATAGATATATATATATATATATATATAGATAGATAGATATATAATATAGATAGATAGATAGATAGCGATATAGATATATATATGTGTATGTTGTGACAGATGGGGGCGCTCTCACTCTCTTGAACCCCTGTCCACGACTCCAGACTCCAAGTAAAAGTCCAAATGTTGACTTTATTAAATTGCCACAGTGCACAAAGCACCCTTTCCTCCACTATCCTCATAAATTACAATAATAATCACTAAGAAATAATACAATAAACCAATCCACCACCCCCAGACGCGTTGCCACCCTTCCACCCAGCTCACCTCGCCGTCTGGGAGCTCTCATAGTCCTTTTATATTTGCTGACCCGGAAGTGTTCCCAATCCCCGGTCCATGTGATCTTGTATCACTTCCGGATCAGGTAATATGTTCTTCTCTTCACCCTGGAAGCCCGTCGCTCTTCAGGGCACCTCCATAGTGCAGGGAGGACTCCATCTGGCGGCCTGGGGGTATTGGCTGGGATGACAAGCCGGCCACATCTCACAATGTATATATATATATATATGTGTGTGTATATATGTAGATATGTTTGTATATATGAATGTGTTTCCAGAACCCCCCACAATAGGTGAAAATCTGCGAAGTAGAAACCATATGTTTGTATGGTTATTTTTATATATTTTAAGCTCTTAGAAACTCTCCCACACTGTTTATAAATATTCTCCGCACAGTTATACAGTAAACCCTAGTTTATAGCGGTTGATCCGCTCCAGACAGATAAATGAATTTCCAAGAAGTAGGATTCTTTATTTATAAATCTAATATTTTCGCAGTTAGAGCATTGAAAACCTGTTTACGACCTTCTAAATATGTTTTTTAACATTATTAGAGCCCTCTAGACATTAAATAACACTCTTTAGTCAAACGTTTAAACTGTGCTCCATGACAAGACAGAGATGACAGTTCTTTCTCACAATTAACAGAATGCAAACATATCTTCCTCTTCAAAGAATGTGTGTCAGGAGCGGAGAATGTCAGAGAGAGAGAGAATAAAGTAAACAATCAAAAATCAATAGGGCTGTTGTGCTTTTAAGTATGCAAGAACTGCGACAAAGCAGCGCAATGAAGGGATCAATGTGAAGATAGCCTTTCAGCATTTTTTTACAGGCGCGTCCGTATCTTCTAAGCAAACAGCCACTGTGCAAGCAGCCCCTCTGCTCACATCCCCTCCGTCAGGAGCAGATAATGGGGCCAATCATACGCCTCCCTGATGGTATTGCATGATGGATAAGTATCTGCCTGTATTTCTCAGAGAGAGTGAGAGACAGAGAAAAGCAAACAATGAAAAATCAATACGGGCTGTTTGAGCTATTAAGTGTGCGAAGCAGCACACGGGAAGCATATTGTATATCATTGAGGAGTTTTATTTAATATGTAATACGTGCTCTGATTGGGTAGCTTCTCAGCCATCCGCCAATAGCGTCCTTTGTATGAAATCAACTGGGCAAACAAACTGAGGAAGCATGTAACATAAATTGAAAGACCCATTGTCCGCAGAAATCCGCGAAACCAGCGAAAAATCTGTGATATATATTTAGATATGCTTACATTTAAAATCCGCGATGGAGTGAAGTTGCGAAAGTTGAAGCGCGATATAGCAAGGGATCACTGTATATATATATATATATATATATATATATATATATATATATATATAGTGTCATGCACACGCGAGTAGAAGACCACGGACGGACCTTAACACGCTTGGGAAGACATTCGCCGGCAGGGGAGTGGCGGGTACTAACCTTTCTCCTTTTTTCTTACAGAAAAAGACGCTCCGCCGCCATAAGCCTCATTCTTCCCGCAGCACGTTACTTCCGCCCTTCCTCCTCCATTGTTCCTGACGTCATCGATCCCATCTTTCCCCACGGTTCCTTCCCAGCATTCTTCCACTTCCGGTTCCTCCCCCATAAAATGTAAGATGGCGTCGTGAATATGTGCAGTTTTGAGTTTATGTATTGACCTGGAATTTTTGTTTATTGTGGAGAGTTTTACAGTATACGGGGCCGGAAACCCCAAACCTTTATGCTGTCTTTTGATTCATTTATTACAATAGGTATATATAGAGGTGTGTGTGTGTGTGTATATATATATATATATATATTATATATATATATATATACAGTATATGACAACAACACTCATAACAGTGACAAAACAATTACATTGATTACATTGTCAATCATATTACGTTATTATTAAAATGTTTCCTTTTCTTTTTCATTACTTCTTTAACACACTACTTCTCCGCTGCAAAGCGTGGGTATTTTGCTAGTATATATATATATATATATATAAATATAAAAGATAACTCCTGTAGCCACAATAAATGCCTTAATTGAATAGACAAACCAGAGATGAACAATTTCCTTTCTACTGCAGCCACAGACGCGACACACATAAAAAACATCAATAATAACTCATAAACTTGCAATATTATTTAGGAAAATCGCAACATTTTATTCACCAAAAATTCGGATTATTTGTAAATAAAAGCCATCATCCTCTATTTCCTCAAAAACAGTTTAATTGCTCTGTCGTACGGATTATCCGTGCACTTCAGTTCCATCAAAACCTCATTTTCTATCGCCATCGAAGCTAATACTGAAAGGCAAACTCGCCTTATGGTATTTTTGGCACAAGTTTCAATTCGCTTTATGGCTGAAAATGTCCGCTCAACAGAAGCAGTGTACACAGGAATGCTCACCGCCAAATATACCAATGTGAACAGCTGCCCCATGCTCTCATTCAGATTTTTCTGATGAAGGAAGTCAAGGAGATCAGTGGAAGATTTTCCTGCAAAATCATCCATGGCATACATTACAGTCAGTTCTGTTTTAGCCGAGACAGATCAAAAAGCACTCCGTGGCTCTTGTGTTAAAGTGGAGAAGGCTGCATACGTGAAATTTTTCTTGTATTCCCGAAACTTCTGGGGCTCGAGAAGCGTGACAAACATCAGGTTTTCGTGGTCTTGAAATCTGGTCTGTATTTGGCAAATAATATTGTCCAGAATCCTGCCATGGAGTTGGCCGTAGTGCATGCGACGATCTTTCGCTCGGAGCGTTTGCGGTGCGTTCAGTGGCCTCGAGAGTTCCTCATATCGGCTTCTATCCAATCAATGGGTCTGAATACAGTGATGTTGCCGTACGCCTGCTAGAGGGCCCTACTGACACCAACTCAAAATCTAATTGGTTGAAGCAACAAGTTAATCGACATTTATTCTGTGTTAGAGTGCCTCCACAACAGATTGTGAAAGCCTCTCTGCCTGGCAACAAATGATGGCTGAAATGTGATTGGTTAAATGCTTTAATACGAAACTCCGCCTCCCACGGCTATCGAGCTGCAGTCTATTCTCTCTGCCTGGCAACAAATGATGGCTGAAATGTGATTGGTTAAATATTTTAACACGAAACTCCGCCTCCCACAGCTATCGAGCTGCATTGTATTACAGTATATGGACAAAAATACGTTCCAGTTATGACCATTACGTGTAGAATTTCGAAATTAAACCTGCCCAACTTTTGTAAGTAAGCTGTAAGGAATGAGCCTCCCAGATTTCAGCCTTCTACCTACACGGGAAGTTGGAGAATTAGGGATGAGTGAGTGAGTGAGCCAGTGAGGGCTTTGCCTTTTATTAGTATAGATACAGGTTCGAGTTGTTTAAAGCAGTCCACAATAATAAATATTTCATTAAACAGACCTGACATTCTGCTCCTTTTTACCCCCTTTATCTGTTCAGGTACTCAGGGTTTGCATTTTTATCACAATTTATGTTATTTGTTCAAGACTTTTTTGTAATATTATATGTTGCATTTTAGTCTGCATTATTGTCTTGTATTCTGTTTGAATGTTTTGTATATCCTGTATTTATCTTTATTTAGTGAAGATATTATTCATAGCCAATCCTATATAGGTCCTATAGAGTGCTTTATAAATAAATTGTGCTCTTATTAGTATTTTTCTTTTTTTTCTTTTGATGGCCTGTCGTTTAAAATAATAACTGACAAAAACTAGAGTAGTTCAATATAAGGCAATTAATATATAGCATAATTCAGTATAGCATATGTACTGACGTTTTCTTCACATACATATGTAAAAATATTAGATTGGCTTAAATGTTTATTCTAAATTGGTTTAGAACAATATTGCACACATGCATAGTACATAAAAAAACGTAATCACTTTTATTATTAATGTTTTACTGAACTATTACGTGGTATAAACATTATAATTATATTGTATACTTTGTTTCATGAATATAAATGAAAAACTATTTTCAATTAACACAGATCTTGAAGATTTTTATTTTGTCCACATGTTAAATGGTTCCCACAGACCCGAACACAATGTAAATGTTAATATTAATATTTCACAGAAACGATCTGTATTGTTTAATTTGATGTATGACATGACGTGATGGCAGAAACCCTCTGAACTTCACAATGATGCGTATTATTTGGTTTGATGTACTTTTTTCCTTCTCATTTTTATCCCTTAATTTCTGAATGGGTCCTTCACCCGATGTTACTTTCTGGGCTTTGCCGAGACCTGCCGAAACCTTCCAAAAGTAATTTTACGAAGTCAGTCCTGAATTGACAGAGACGTCACTTCCGGGTATGTAACTGCAAGTCTACAACTGCAGTGACGTATGTTGCTGTGGCTCTGCAAGTGGGTAGTATTGGCCTGTACACTGGTACTATGATTGCTGTGCAGAGTGGAGACAGGACCTCTGTGTTTTCCCAGTTGATTCTGGGGTTTGTCAGGGGTGTGTTCTTGCTCCTACTCTGTTCAATGCTTGTATGGACTGGGTGTTAGACAAGGTCATGGGGTCCAGTGGCTGTGGGGCATCTGTTGATTAAGAAAGATTCACGGATCTTGACTTTGCAATGATCTTCATGGAGTCAAGGGAGGCTCTGAACAGGACGTGTCTAGACATGTGAGTGTCCTGGATAAAAACCAAGATCCAGGCCTTTAATGACCTCTTGGGCACAGTCATCAGCAGTGTGTCTGTTTGCAGAGAGAGTGTCGACCTTGTCGAGAGGTTTACTTACTTTGGCAGTGACATTCATGTCTCTGGTGACTCTTCCTATGAAGTCAGTAGATGGATTGGGAGAGCATGGTGGGTCATGAGGTCACTGGAAAGGGAAGTGTGGCGCTCTGTGCAAAAAGACAAAGGTCCAAGTCTTTAGAGTCTTGGTGCCTCCTGTCTTGCTATATGGTTGCGAAACATGGATGCTATCCAGTGACCTGAGACGAAGACTGGACTCCTTTGGTACTGTGTCTCTTCTGAAAATCCTTGGGTACCATTGGTTTGACTTTATGTTGAATGAGCAGTTGCTCATGGAGTCCCGAATGATGCACATTACCTGCATTGTGAGGGAGCATCAGTTATAGCACTATGGCCATGTGACGCGTTTCCCTGAGGGTGATCCAGCTCATAAGATCCTCATTGTTGGGGATCCGAGTGGCTGGATCAGGCCAAGAGGTCACCCACGTAACACCTGGCTGCGACAGAAAGAGGGTGATTTCAGGAGGGTAGGACTGGACAACGTGTCTGCCTGGGGGGTTGCAAACCGGGATCCCGAGTTGTTTCGTTATGTAGCTTCTGTAACTGACCTTGTAAATCATCTAGTTGAGAATGTAGTTGTTATTAAGGACAGTCTGACTCCCGTAATGGCTCTTGCCACACTGGCTTAAAAATATCACTCTGTCCAATGTCCCACCATTTCTATATAATGAAGCTCTGGAAAAAGAGCTTTCCCATTATGGACAGGTATTGTCTCCTATAAAAAGAATTCTGATTGGGTGCAAAGACTTAATGATTCCGAAGGAAGTAAATGAAAAAATAAACATAGCTCTAAATTTTAAAATTGATGGCTACGAATGTGTTATCTTTGTTTCTTCTGAACCTATGAAAAGGTTTTAAATGTGGTAGCACTGGACATATCACTTTCGGCCATCCAAGTGTCACCCCTGACTGTGGGGTGGAAAAAGCCATAACAGGTGGTGAAGAAAAATCCATCCACCTGGGGCAATGCCTAATGGTGTGTTGATGATGATGATGATGAATGATGAAACTGATCAGAGTGCTAGGTGTAGTGGCAGTGTAAATGGAGGTGGGAATGAAATTACATGGGAAGATGATAACAATGTTAAAAGTAAGGACAGTGTAGCTACAGCCATAAGACTGAAAACTAATTAATGATCAAGAGTGTATGGGGAGATACAGAAATGTAACTTGTAGAACAGGGTGGAGATTTTAAGGTCCCTAAAGCTGTGAAAAGGTATCGAAACACTGAAGAGCAGGCCATGTCTAAGAGGTGCAGTGTGACGGAGACATCTGCTGAGCAGGATGCAGTAGACCCATCTACTTTTGATAGCGTGGAATAGGGTGACTTGTCAGATGCATCTTGGCGATGCAACATCACAGAGGGTTCCAGTTTGGCACAAATTCTGGCATAAATGAAGTACAAGAGAGAAGTACATCTGCAAGACTTTTTTCCTGACATACAGTACCATTGTTTATTTTCTCTGTCAAAAACTGCTGAAACAATGATTGGGGACTGAGCAGCATTCTGATAAGGTGAGGTGGAGGTTAAGATAACTTTAGTCAATGTCATATGCAGTTTCTCAAACTCCAGATGTCTGAAATGAATACTTTCTCTGCATATTTTCACATTATGTTTTGTTTGGTTTCTGAACTCTCTTGGCACTCTACCCCAATGGCACGACACGCTAAAGCACTATTGCCACATCTGTGGAGAGCTGCTTGTCCATTGCTGAGGCAACCGACACTTGCTTAGGAATTTTGAAATCAAAAAAAGCTGCATTAACACAATTGATCTATTCTAATAAAAGGCAAAGCCCTCACTGACTGACTCACTCATTCACTCACTCATCACTAATTCTCCAACTTCCTGTGTAGGTAGAAGGCTGAAATTTGGCAGGCTTATTCCTTACAGCTTACTTACAAAAGTTAGGCAGGTTACATTTTGAAATTCTACACGTAACGGTCATAACTGTCAACAACTTCTGCCATGTTGAACTTTCTTATTTATGGCCCCATCTTCATGAAATTTGGTAGGCGGCTTCCCTGCGCTAACCGAAACCGATGTAAGTACTTATTTTGATGGTATGATGCCACTGTCAGCCGCCATATTGAACTTTCCAATGTCACTAATTCTCCAACTTCCCGTGTAGGTAGAAGGCTGAAATTTGGCAGGCTCATTCCTTAGAGCTTACTTACAAAAGTTAAGCAGGTTTCATTTCGAAATTCTACGCGTAACGGTCATAACGGTCGACAACGTCCGCCATGTTGAACTTTCTTATTTATGGCCCCGTCTTCACGAAATTTGGTAGGCAGCTTCCCTGCGCTAACCAAAACCAATGTACATACTTATTTTGATGGTATGACGCCACTGTCGGCCGCCATATTGAACTTTCCAACGTCACTAATTCTCCAGCTTCCCATGTAGGTAGAAGGCTGACCGCATCTTCACGAAATTTGGTAGGCGGCTTCCCTGCGCTAACCGAAACCAATGTATGTACTTATTTCGGTTGTATGATGCCACTGTCAGCCGCCATATTGAACTTTCCAATGTCACTAATTCTCCAAATTCCCGTGTAGGTAGAAGGCTGAAATTTGGCAGGCTCATTCCTTAGAGCTTACTTACAAAAGTTAAGCAGGTTTCATTTCGAAATTCTACGCGTAACGGTCATAACGGTTGACAACGTCCGCCATGTTGAACTTTCTTATTTATGGCCCCATCTTCACGAAATTTGGTAGGCAGCTTCCCTACGCTAAGCAAAACCAATGTACATACTTATTTCGGTGGTATGACGCCACTGTCGGCTGCCATTTGAACTCTCCAACGTCACTAATTCTCCAACTTCCCGTGTAGGTAGAAGGCTGAAATTTGGTACTTATTTCTGTGGTATGATGCTACTGTCGGCCGCCATATTGAACTTTTCAAAGGTCTTTGTTACTTATGGGCCCTTCTTCAAGAAATTTGGTACGCGGGTTCCCAACGCTAACTGAATCCTACTTACGTACATATATACGTCCATAGCCTGCACCTCGGTCACCGTGTGAGGTGGCGTTGGGTCCCCCATCCCAACCTCTCAACACATTGTTGGCTGCCTGCCTATATAAGGCAGTCCGTCACTCCAGTCTCTACATTCCCTTCCTTGCTTCGCCATGAATTTCACGTCTTCCTGCTGATAACTACAGCCTTTTTATTTAATTCACGGCTTCTCCGCTGTTTTATTGTTCGTTTATTACGATTATAGTTATTTTGTAGGTATTTTAGACTTACTTTACATTGTTCAGGTACCCATTTCCTTTATCATTCCAACCGTACCCCCATTAACATGTCTATCAAGGTAAATCGTGTCATAAAATGATTTCTTCAAAATGTCGAATGTTATTTATTTGGCACGGACATGCTCAAAAAATACATGTGTAATGCCACAAAAACTGCATGCAGATATGTCCGTGCCAAATAAATAACATTCGACTTTTTGAAGAAATCATTTTATGACACGATTTACCTTTATTTATTTACTTACTTCCTAAAGCCTAAAGTCACAAGTAGTGTGCAGAGGGCATGCTCAAAACAGTGTGTAATGCCACGAAAAGTGCCTGCTGACACTTTAGTATGCAAGCAATGGGATGTAGAAGGGAGCTGAGTTTACCTCTGTTACAGTGCGTCTATGTGAAAACATCAGTGTCAGATGCGGGGGTGGGGTATGTTTGGGCTCATGAACGCGGCTGAGATAATAAAGCTGACTAAAAAAAACAAAGCTAACCTTTACAAGTATCATAAATTACACTGGCTGTTACAGACTGAAATCAAATGTATGTTTTTATTCTAAAATAGTAAGACTAAGAGCAGTTTACTTCTCAAAACAGAGTCGTGCAGAATTGAACTCATGACCTTTTGTTTCCCAGTCAGCAGCTGATTCTATTGCGCCACGGAGGCAGTCATAATAAATAGGTGTCAATATCGTATGTTATGGCGGCTTTTTGTTTCTGCAGTTATATTTTTGAATAAAAGTGCAATTATTGTGTTAGATTTGTAGCTTTTGTGAAAGTATTTGTTTGATACTTCAGGTTTCATACATTATATAGTTTATGCCTACATTTTGTCATATACTAGTAGAATATAAAAAACGTTTCTGTTTTAACAATGTGTTTACACAGATTACTGTAGAAACAGAACAGACATGAAATGCGTGTGTTCCAAACAACAATCGATTATTTCCAGTCTAAAACTCCACTTCACTCCCAGAAAATCAATCAAGGCATGAGCTGGGAGACGTTTGTGCACGTTCTAATTCGGTGGGGGGATGGAATAGCTGGCTGCTTGCAGCCTGATTTTTATCAGCACATTTAGATGACAAAAGACGCTGGTGGAGAGCTGTGAACGATTTTAAGAAGCGATTTAAGGTGGTACGGATTTACGAGTTTTTTCGTAGGCTCTGGTAATTCTAGTGTTAAGCCCTTCACCTATGGTTCTGCATGTGAGTTGATGGCTGCCGCTGAATTGTTCGGTTGTCGCTTTAAGTGTACCGAAATGGCCAAATATTTTACATCTTTCGACAACCACCAATGCCTTTTAAACATCTTACATTCACAGGTGACGATTTCAGTAATGGACACTTTGATGTTTATGAATATTTAAACTCTCAAAAGCTGGATGTGAAGTTATCGATGAAACTGGTTGTATGCTTACAACACTTGACGAATGTCACTTCAACACAAGTCCTGCAAATACTGTCGTAATTGAAATAAACCATGAAACTCAAACCGATTATGACAGCAGTAATCCAAGCTGTGAGATTTGAAGCAAGATTACTGTTCACATGGCCAACTGTACGTTGCATGCTCAAGAGTAAGCTCAGCGCACAGCTTGGTCATATTACAACTGGAGGGCCGAACTCACAATGTGGTATACAAAGAGATCCTTAACAAATAATTATTGGTATATTTTTCCCTCAGTTTAAAAAGGTTTTTCTTCTTAATAAAAATTTTAAGGCGGTAATTCGCTGCTGCGAAGCGCGGGTGTTTTGCTAGTAGATTATAAAGTTCAGGGGCTTTAGTAAGATCTCATTTTCAAGTAGAGACTCAGTGTGATGTACCTATAAAATATTTTTTTGGCCTGGAAAGAAAACAAGGTCAGAGCCGGAGGATTCATTGTCTGCACACATCATCTGGCCAAGAGTTGAAAGGAAAAAAAATAGAATCTGTGCTAGGGATGTGGATTTTTATTCTCATCTCTATTCAATTGAGTTAACAGAGGCAATACATGATGATTCAATTTTTCTTTCAAAGCTGCCTAAAATTCCAGAGGTAGAACAGACCATGCTTACAAGAGCTCACAAAGGCCATGAAAAACTTGCATCGCAGAAAAGCACAAGGAAAACATGGCTTGTCAATTGAGTGCAATGAAATGTTTTGGAACTTTCAGGGACCTGACCTGCTAGGTGTTCTTCAGGATGGTTTGGAGCAGGGAATACTTCTTCATAGTTGCAGAATGCAGTCATTGCAATTACTCCAAAGAAAGGGGATCTGTGTGAAATTAAGAACTGGAGATCTGCAGTTTCGCTTTGTGTGGACTACAAAACTTTTCTAAAACACTGGCCAACAGAGTCAGAGAGGTGCTAGGGTATGTGATTGATCTAGATCAAAGCTATTGTGTGTCAAACATTTATGATAACATCTTTTTTATAAGGAATATTTTTGTAATCTGTTTGGGTTGCATGGTGGGGTAATCTCTTTGAATCAAGACTTTGATAGAGTGGAGCATCATTATTTATGGAAAGTAATGGAAGGTTTTGGTTTTCCCCCTGATTTTATTAAAATGGTGAAGGTACTCTATAATGACATTCAGCGTACTGAAGATCAATGGTATCTGAGTGTTCCGTTTAAAGTAGCTAGGGGAATTAGACAGGGTTGCGCTCTTTCAGGGATGTCGCACTTCCTGGCCATCAAGGCTCTACTGGTTAAACTTAGGAAAGTAATGGGAGGGTTGTCTGTCCCTCAATCTTCTGCACCTCTGAAAATCTCCACCTTTGCAAATGACATCATGGTCATCATTGGGAACGATGAAGATGTGGATGGATTGCTATCTGTCTTGGAATATTTCCAGAAAGTTACATCTGCTATGGTCAACAGGAATAAGTGCTCTGCAATACTGTTGGGGGAGTGGAAATGCAGAAAACCCCAGTTACCAGGAGAAATGAAATGGACAAGAGGTACCTTGGTGTTTATTTGGACAGTGAAGCTACTGAGAAAAAGAAAGGGGAGGGAGTAGCAGACAATGTAACAAATCATTTGAATCAATGGACCTGGTTACTCCCTCAGCTCTCTTACAGGGGATGTGTCCTCATTATTAATAACCTGTTGGCTTCTGCTCTGTGGCAAAGACTAGCTTGCCTAGATCGCCCTCAAGATTTTTGCAATGGAAAGCACTGGCTAAGACAGAGCATTCCATATCTTCCAAAGAACTAGGCTGGGCTCTCTGGGTACTGCTGAAAAAAATTCAACACTAATAATTTCAGGCTTTCCACAAATTGTTAAAGAAATGCTAAAAGACTATTTTGAAAACATGGACACTCCTGAACCACTTTGTGGCTTTCCAAATCTTTTAGTTACTTCAAGATTTCAAACTCAACATGGAATACAGGAAGCAACACTGGATTTCCACACGCTTGACTTGGGTGCTGCAGATGGGAAAAAACTTTATAAACTGTGTGTCTAGATGAGACATCAAAGTCAGTTCAAGAAGACTCTTTACACACCTGTGAGGGACAGATTATGGGGGTTAGAGAATTACAGCCCAGCTTGGGACAATCTGTATAGGCCACCATTGAATAAGAGGACTAGTGATTTGCAGTAGAGGATCCTGCATAGGATCATCGCCATAAACTCAATTGTGTGTCACATTGATCCTAGGGTTTGTGATAAGCGTCCTTTCTGTTCTGAAAGAACATTGTTTTCTGTTTTTTAAAAAATATTTAGCCACTTTTGGTTTAGTGCATGGATCAAATTACTGTATACCAATCCAGAAGCTTCAGTTTGTATTAACATTTGTTCAGACTACTTTAAACTAGAACGTGGTACCAGACAAGGATGCCCCTTGTCACCGCTACTGTTTGCAATCGCCATTGAACCACTGGCAATACATTGTTGAAGTACTGATCAGATAAAGGGGATTATCAGAGAAGGATTGGAACAGAAAATTTTCTTATATGCAGATGATATGGTACTGTATATATCAGACCCACAAAATTCTGTGCCTGCAGTCTTAACAGCACTCACAGAATTTCAAAAGATCTCTGGTCTCAGAATTAATCTGAATAAAAGTGTACTGTTTCCAGTGAATTCTCAAGCATATAATATTAGATTAGATACCCTATCTTTTATCATTGCAGGACTGTTTAAATACCTAGGGGTAAACATCACAAGTAAACATAAAGCTCTGCAAAATTATGCCGTCTGCACGGAAAAAATTAAGCAAGACTTGCATAGATGGTCAACCCTTTATCTCACTCTAGCTGGAAGAATTAACACTGTTAAGATGAATATTCTTCCTAAGCTCCTTTTTATTTCAAAACATCCCAATATACATCAATAAATCATTTTTAAGCAATTAGATTCAGCAATAACCTAATTTATTTGGAACTCAAAACATCCATGTGTCCAAAGAGCGACCCTACAAAGACAAAAGGCAGAAGGTGGCATGGCTCTGCCTAACTTCCAGTTTTATTACTGGGCAACAAACATACAAGTTATAAAAACCTGGACACAAATAGAAGAACAAGCACAGGCTTGGTCCGCAATAGAAATAAAATCTTGCAGTACTTCTTTATATTCCCTGCTCTGTGCCCCAATAAATACAAGTTATCGGCAATATACTGATAACCCAATTGTGCTTCACTCACTTAGAATATGAAACCAAAGTAGAAAGCATTTTAAGATGGAGAAGCTTTTATCTGTGGCACCTCTGCAAGAGAACCACCTCTTTCAACCTTCGCAAACATATGCAGTTTTTAATATCTGGAAAAAATATTGCTCAATTTCAAGGACTCAGACACCATCTCTGCAATATATAAAATCATTTTACAGTCCCTCCCTTTCAAGAGGACACTGGGAAAAAGATCTCTCAATTAATATTTCAGAAAAGGAGTGGAAAGTAGCAATGCAGAGAATTCACTCAAGCTCCATATGCGCAAAGCATACAATTATTCAACTCAAAATGATATATCGAGCACATCTGTCTCGTTTAAAACTCTCCAAAATGTTTCCAGGGAAAGATCCAACCTGCGAACGCTGCAATCAAGTCCCAGCCTGACTGGGTCACATGTTCTGGGCCTGCACCAAATTAACATCATTCAGGACCAAAATTTTGTAATTTCCTTTCTGACAGCCTTGGTGTCACAATCCCTCCTAACCCATTAACAGTTGTGTTTGGGGTTCCTCCAGATGGGTTTAAAGTGGAGAAGGACAAACAAACTGTGATTGCATTCACTATACTTTTGGCACACAGATTTATTCGGCTAAACTGGAAGAATCCAAACTCTCCTCTTTTAAGTCAGTGGGAAACCGATGTTTTATACTATTTGAAATTGGAAAAAAACAAATACTCAGTTTGAGGATCTGTACAGATATTTTTCAAAACATGGCAGGATCTAATCAGTAATATTTTAAAATCAGCTCTTAATGCACAGAGGAAACAATTATTTGTGTATTTCTTTTTCTTCTCCATTCATCTCTATTGGCTAATCAAACTTTCAATTTATGTGTGTTTACAAGCCTTAAATTTTACTCTGTTGGCCTTGCTCTCTCTCTCAGGGGTTTTTAATTCTACTTTTTGTAAAAATTGATTGATTTGTAAGGAATGATTGTAATCTATACTAATAAAAGGCAAAGCCCTCACTCACTCACTCACTCACTCACTCACTCACTCACTCACTCACTCACTCATCACTAATTCTCCAACTTCCCATGTAGGTAGAAGGCTGAAATTTGGCAGGCTCATTCCTTACAGCTTACTTACAAAAGTTGGGCAGGTTTCATTTCGAAATTCTACGCCTAATGGTCATAACTGGAAGGTATTTTCCTCCATTAACTGTAATAGAGTTGCGCTGGAATGACGTGGGGGGGCGGAGTTTCGTGTGACATCATCACGCCTCTCACGTAATCACGTGAACTGACTGTCAACGCAGTGCGTGAAAACCAGGAAGACCTCCAAAAGCGCTTAAGAAAACATGCATTATATAATTGAGAAGGCAGCGAAACAATAAGAAGCGAGCGAGTGACATATACTACCATATTCATGAGTGCTGCTACCTCGGAAAGAAAGCAAGGTGTAAACCTAAACTTTAAATTAAGTTCATAGACAGGCTACCCCTGGCGTTTCACATGCCCACAGGTAATGCGGGATACAAGTTTAATGAGAGGACGCAGGATATAAACGAGAGTTTTGATCACTTTATAACTAAGTTAAAATTGTAGGTGAAGGGGTGTGCTTATGCAAATTCCGAGACTGTGTTTGTGGGGATTGACAGTTAAAGCGGGTGGGGAGTCACGTCATCATCTCCCCTCCCATTCATCTCATTTGGCTCTGAGCTGAGCTCTGCAGCTAACGCCGTCTTCCGAAGCAACACGCCAGACTGCCACCAAATACTCACAGAAAAATCCACAAGTTAATACACACGCTGTCTCTATAGAGTTTCTCCACACTGAATCCTCCAGGCACTACTTACAAAAGGTTACATTGACAATCGTGTTACGTTATTTTTAAAATCTTTCCTTTTCTTAGCACAAGCACAGCTGAGAAGCTTCGATGCATGTGCTCCATAACGCGTTAAAAAATAATGCATTTAATCACACTTTGTATTACAAGCAAAGGGGAGCTTTTATCAACGCATGATTTCCTGGTACACCGATTACACTGATCAGCATCCCGATTCATTTTACCCTCGCACCACCTTAGTTTGAGAAGAAGTATGAAAAATATGAGGTTAACACAGAAAACAGATCACCAATTCAAGCTTTATGAATAATCGATTCGCCATCAATAATTGTTTTGGTAAAGCCATCCTCCTTCCATTTTATAATTTTTCCGCCACTAGCCATGATTAAATGAACGGTAAAAAAGTAAGAGCAAAGCGAGGGTGACTTATTTAGACAGGCATATATATGACAGCAACACTCATGACAATGTCAATCATGTTACGTTATTATTAAAATGTTTCCTTTTCTTTTTCATTACTTCTTTAACACCCTACTTCTCCGCTGCGAGGGGCGGGTATAGCTGTGCCGGCCTTTGAGACGCTGACTGCGCTTCTGCCTTAAGTCAAAGTGAGCACTTTTAATTTTTTTCATCCTCCCCCTGCGCTATAGCCCAGACAAGTGCAAACACGGGACCCCTTTTCTACACCACGGCAAAATAATATTAAGGCGATTAACACTTTCTTTTGCACGTATACGATTATGAGGTTCTCAACCCGGATTATGAAGACACGCACACGAGTATAGGACTGACAGTGCCATCACAGCCGATTAATGGCGAGGACGTCTAACCAGTCTACACAAGACCCACCGCGACTGTCCTCAAAAGGCGATCATAACGTCAGTGAACACATCTCTCTATACTATATAAAAGAAAAGGCAACTTTCCTTTCTTTACACCTTTTTTCCTTTTATCCCAAACCAAAGCCTTTCTCGCTTAACACTGCAGAGGACACAAAAGTAATTTTCTTTAAATGCCGGTAAGGCACATTACCAGAGGCACAAATTTGAACGTTCACATAGAAAATGTAATTTCTATACCACAGCCCGTGTAGCCTTTCAAAAGGGATCTACTACGAGAGATGATCCATATATATTTTAGCTGCTGTTAGTTACTTACCTGTTGTGTTACACAGTCTTTAAAATGTAGTTTACCCAACCACTCCAGTAGTGCTCAATGTACCTGTACTTCTTAAAACGTTAATATTTTACTGTTTAATAACTTATAGACTATATTTTATTATTTCTCCCTTGCACTCAGTGACCAAAGCTATACACACACATATATAAAAGCTATACACACAAGTATATGTATGTGTATATATATGTATGTATGTGTATATATATATATATATATATATATATACACACACACACACACACATACATACATACATACGTACGTACATACATACATACATACATACATACACACACACATATATATAATTTGTGTGTGTGTATGTATGTATGTGTGTGTATATATGATGTAGATAGGTATGTATATATATATATATATATATGCGTGTATATGTAGATATGTATATAGATATGTGGATATGAAGATATGTATGTGTATATATATGTGTATATATATATATATATGTATGTATGTATATGTGTGTGTGTGTGTGCGTGTGTGTGTTTGTGTGTGTATATATATGACAGCAGCAATCCAAGCTGTGAGAAAACAGTAAAAAGGAGGCGTGTCAGACGTCGTGGTACATTTTCTGATGCAGCTAGACGAAAAAAACTTTGTGACGCTGCCGCCAAATACACAAAACAATTACTTTGACAATCATGTTATATTATTTTAAAATGTTTCCTTTTCTTTTTCGTACCTTCTTTAACACACTACTTCTCCGCTGCGAAGCGCGGGTATTCTGCTAGTAAAATTAATAAAATACATCAATGTCTGAAATAGTAAAAAAATATATATATATTTAGTCACTTTTAACTGTTCTTAATTCTATTTTTAAAACTTTGGATTTGTATTTTAATGAGTCTGTATATATTTGGGGCGGCACAGTGGGTAGCACTGCTGCCTCACAGTTAGGAGAAAGGGTTCGCTTCCCGGGTCATCCCTGCATGGAGTTTGCATGTTCTCCCTGTGTCTGCGTGGGTTTCCTCAGGGTACTCCGGTTCCCTCCAACAGTCCAAAGACATGCAGGTTAGGCGTTTCTAAATTGTCCCTAGTGTGTGCTTGGTGTGTGGGTGTGTGTGTGTGTGCACACTCTGCCCGGGGTTTGTTTCCTGCCTTGCACCCTGTGTTGGCTGGGATTGGCTCCAGCAGACTCCCATGACCCTATAGTTAGGATATAGTGGGTTGGATAATGGATGGATGTATATATTTATGGAGTGCCTGATTTGAGGGACATTAAAACTAAGCAGGATTGCCATTTTTTTGTTGGGCCAGGAAAAAATGTCTGTTTATAAGTCAAGAAAAGAAAAAAATCAATAATCAAAAAGAAATTGATTCAGGTAAAAAGTTTACTGCCTTAATAAAAGTAAGAGTGTGATGTGATTATAACTTATATTAGATAAATTTTAGCCAGCAAACATTCATTAATCAGTGATGTGTAAATGAAGCAGTTTGCACAATTAAGAATGAGGAGCTCTTTTGTTGTTTGCAATTCCAATACCAACTTTTGAAAACTGCATTTTTTGAAATATATTTTTGAGGGTTTATGACTATAAAGATTATGCTTGTTTTTTGTAATAATTGTTGCTGAGTAATAAAGTGTATATTTAAAAATAATTTTAAGAACTTTCTTTTTTTCTTTCTTTTTGGCTTTTACAAAGTCGAACTGTGAATAAAGCAGCCACACTCTTTAAATGTGCCTTTTACACATCTGATAATAATATACACTAATAATTAGCACTACTCAGAATAAACACTCACAGAGCAAGCTGCTGGAAGAAGTCTTTATTAATTTTCAAATGGAGCAAAAACTAGATCCAGACTTCTGTGTAATGAACTCCACTGCACCACTGCTCACATCCTCTAAAACGTACCCACTCTTCCTGAATGCACCAACAAAGGTGGCTGATTACCAGGAAACATACTTGTGTAATTATACAGTACAAACTTGTATACAGGAATTTAACCGTACACTATTATTCCTATTTCCCTAAAGACATATCTTCATTTATAACACTGCTATTTCAGAACCTAAATACTGAACACGGTAACATTAATTTTTGTTGTTATTTACAGAAAGAAATAGTAAACAAAATAAAGGTATTGTAAATATTTAGGTAAGTGCTGATTAAGTAAATAGATTGAGCTGAAGTTGTAAGAGTTGTATGTTCTCTTGGCAAGGCTTGCTGTTGCAGCACACAAGGTTGAAGATCATGGGCCACACTCGTAATTTTGTGTGAAGTTCCATTGGTTCCAAGAGCTGCTGCTTCGAACACTAGTCTTTAGTGCCCATGAGCTGATGTAGTTCTAGATCAAGATTAAGCAGTTAAAGGAGTTCTTACAGAATCTGAAGGATGTGGCCCTTCAGTTGGCTTAAAATGTTCTTAGAAAGGTAAACATATGGCTTCAGATGATTGTAGTGAAACATTTTTGATTTGAAGTTCACTTTTCACAAATCTTGAATTTCAATGTTCACTGGAAGGTAACTCTCTGAAATAGGGATGGCAGATAACATTTTAAAGGAGCCCATCCATCAAGTTTATTTTGCTTGTCTGCTGGATCATCAATAAGAACCAGACCTCCTGCTGTATATTTATAGTACTTTTTATGTCTATTATAATAATGTCCTGGGTATGACGTTAAATTGCATCCACCCCTGCAAGTGGTCCTCCAACTTGCAGGGAAACCATGGGGGTTGGTGGTAGGATTGGCACTCCAGCCACCCTAAAACAAAAACTTCACAAAGCTCTGAGATGACAGAAAGGACTTCTTTTTGCTCTCCGCAGAAGTAGCTCTGCTGCAGCTGCCCATAGGAAGGCTGCTTGCATCATGAAGGGAATGGGGAAAGTCCTCGGAAGCCCTGGAAGAGCCAAAACTGTTGGAGAGCCAATGGGGTCAGGTCTGTTGGGGATCGGAACTGGTTTGGTGCTGAGGCGTTGCCCACTGCACGGCAGCACTTGGGTCCCAATTTGAGGCGGCACATACGGGTGGGTGCATGGAACGTTTTGTCTCTCCGGCAAGATGATCATTTTCCTCTGCTGTTGGAGGAGCTGCGTAAGGTCAGCATTTCAGTGGTGGCACTCTCTGAGGTGTGCAGACCGGGGACTGGCCAGATCTCTGTAGGTGGATACAGCTTTTATTGGTCTGGTCGTTCTGATGGCTGTCATATTCGGGTAGTAGCTGTTGCTGTAGTGGATTGGCTTCTTCCGATGGTGTCCGATATCACTCCTTTCAACGAGTGTATTATGAGACTCCGATTACGGCACTCCCTGGGTGCCTTGTCTGTGAAAGTGTTACAATGGTATTTGGCACATTCATGAGGGGCATGTCCTTTTATAATAGAAAAACGATATTTCAGACCATACTTCTGGGCCTTATAGGGTTGATAAACCCCAGTCATCAGTTCCAGTATTAGCCAAAACCCAGTCCCACATGTCACAGTTACTTCCGAATCCAGAGGTTGTAACAGTTACACACACATATTTGTCAGACCAGTTCCACTGGATTTGTCGATCAGTCCCAAAGTCAATAATAGAACAGAAATCCACCTGAACTGATGTGGTGATTCCGAAAGGAAAAGTCAAGGTGACCAGAGCAGTCGACAAGGGGATGGAAAGACATAATAGGACCACAATCAAGGGTGCCATCTTTTGCAATGTGAGATGTGAATCCAAGCAGGCAGTCCCTCAACTTTAACAGCGTGTGGTGTCCACAGCAGAACTTGGAACGGTCCTCTCCACCGAGGGTGATGCCAATGTTTCCTTCGAGTATCTCTAGCCAGAATCCAGGTTCCTAATGGAATTGGGGAGTCCTTTGATGGAGGACTAGTTCTCCAGGCCTGATTCACCTGCTCGTGGACTTCCTTCAGAGAAGCTCGGAGACCTGTAAGACTGGAAAGAAGATCATTGTCCACAGTATGCAGTGTAACATTACCTATGACCATGCCGATTGGCATGGGCCGTCCTGTCAGAATTTCGAATGGCGACAGCCCTAACTGCCGATGTGTTCTTCCCCTTAATCCCATCAAGGCCAGAGGCAGAGCATCAGGCCAAGTTAAATTTGTTTGCTCACAGATTTTAGCCAATTTAGATTTCAAGGTACCATTGCATCGTTCCACAATACCTCCACTCTGGGGTGGTATTTGCAATAATGATGCACATTTATCTGGAGCCAGGTGGTTCAAATGTGTGCCATTATCAGTTTGTAATTTCTGCGGTATGCCCCATCTTGGAATGATTTCCTTTATCAAAGCTTTTGCCACAGTTTTGGCATCTGCATGTTTGGAAGGGAAAGCTTCCACCCATCGGGAGAACACATCAACAATTACTAAACAGTATCGGTACCCCTTTGATGGTGTTAATTCAATGAAGTCCATTTGAAGGTGTTGAATGGACCCATTAGGTTAGGTGTAACGGGACTTACCTGGGTGCCCTTTCCTACATTAAACTTTTGACATAATGCACAGCACCTGCAGAACTGCTCTGCATATGTAGAGAAACCTACAGCTTCCCAATGTTTTTCAACATCTTGAACCATGGTGTTCTTTTCCAGCATGGTCTAAGCCATGGCGATTTTTTCCATACCTGGGAAAGAAGCCTTTGGGAGGAAAGGTTTGTTAGTTTGCTTATGGGTCCAGACTCCATCAGAGAGGGACCCTTCTTTGGACCATTTTCTCTTTTCTGTGTCTGTGGCTGCACTCTGTAAAGAAATAATTTGATTATCAGTGTCCTGGTCATTTCTCTGTTGGAATAAAGAGATTGGTGTGTTATTATACGCAGCCCGTTTAGCAAAATGTTCAGCTAATTTGTTTCCTTTGCTGACAGAATCCTGTTTTCCTGTGTGAGCTTGACATTTTAATGATCGCTAGCTTTGATGGTTTCGTTATGGCCTCTAAGAGGGATTCTTTTAGTTTTTGATGCTGAATGGGCTTGCCAGTACTGGTCTTGAATCCCCTGAGTTTCCATAATGCCCCATGATCATGGCAGACTCCAAAAGCATATCTAGAATCAGTATAGATAGTTACAATTTTCCCTCTGACAACTGACAAGCTCAGGTGAGAGCTATCAACTCAGCTGCCTGCGCTTAAACTTGAAGAAATTTGGTTGTTTCCTGTAGGTCTGGTCTAGGTTTTATAACCTTAGTTATTTCATCATGACAGTTGGTAGAAAAGTAGCTGGATTTAAGGTGGAGCACCTTTCTATGGTAACATTTGACAACGTACAGAGTACATTTTGATAGTGTATTGCCCTAGCAGTAATGAGATGTGATGTTTTAACCTGTACTAAAATGGAGTGTACGGCGTGAGGCACTTTTACCACTAGGGGGCTCATGAGCACTATATCTGTACTGGCTAGCATGGCCTCTGTTGCGGCTGCTACAGCTCTGAGACAGGTTGGAATGTCCCAGCCACTGGATCCAATTTTTTCAAAAAATAGGCTAAGCCTTTGTTTTTTCTCCATGGAATTGTGTAAGAACTGCATTCATATATCCCCCCTTTTCGTCCACGAACAGAGTGAATGGACGAGATAGTCAACAGTCCCAATGCATGCGCAAACAGTAGGGCACTTTTTTTTTAAGCCACATAGAGCCTTCTCAGCTTGATCATTGCATGCCACCTGACCAGAAAGGGGGAGATCAGGGGTGATCGCTAAAGTTTGCAAAAGCTGTGCTCTTTCAGTGAAGTTTAAAATCCATTGCCGGCAGTATCCTAGAATGCCTAATACAGACACAACCTGTTGCTTTGTAACAGGTCTAGGAAGATTTTGAATGGTGTTTATACGATCGCTAGAGAGAGAGAGCTCTTGTTTCACAAGAAATGTCATGACCTGAATATTTCACAGTTGTTTGAATGAACTGCAGTTTTGTTTTAGAAACTTTATGGCCATTTGCTGCTAAAACTAATAATTTCTGAGTATCACGTGCACAATCTTCTTTTGTAGTACTACACATTATATCATTTACATACTGTATCAATACACTGTCTTTATCTAGCCTTTTAAATTTTGAGCAAGAGCTTATCCAATACACAAGGGCTACAATATATCCCTGAGGCATAACGGTCCATGTCCAACGGCGGTTTTGGAAAGTAAAGGCAAACCAGAATTGAGAGTCGGGGTGCAAAGGAATACAACAATAAGCATTAGCAAGGTCAATAACAGAGAAATAACAGGCGGACGAGGGTATCGTAGAAAGAATAGTGGAAGGATTAGTAACAATAGGTGCCCTAGGAAAAACTGCAGAATTAACGTGTCGAAGATCTTGAACAAAAACGCCATGAACCGTCAGCCTTTTAAACAGGTAAAACGGGGGAGTTGACTGGAGAGTGTTTAATTTGAATGATTGCTCCACGTTTCACGAGATCGGAATGTACGGCGGAGATGCCAGCCTCTGCCGCTGGAGACAGAGGATACTGGGCAATGCGGCAGAAGGATGATTTTGGGTAAATCACCAGTGGCTCACAGTGTGCTATCCTTCCATAATCATTTTCCCCTGGGACCACAGTGCATCGGGAAGTGAGGAAAGCCAAGTGGGAGAGGCGGTTTGCAATGAAAAAGCAGAAAGGGAAGGACGGCACAATGCACGATGTACAGTACTAAAAAATCATTTTGAAGCACAACTTTAGTTATCAAATGATCTGAGGTATCAAAAATACCCGGAGCAACGTGCAGCCAGTCCGTCCTATCGAAACATTGTTCCACCCAATCCCCAATTTCAACTCAGTGAACGGTGCTAGAATTGGCTAAAGAAAAACATGGGGAACCGAACCTCCGAAATAGAAAACGCTTTGGGAATATGTGAAGTGCACTGACAGCAGCAGCTGTGTTTGCATGAGAAAAAAATGCAAGGGATATGAAGGGTCTCTGGGCTATTACCTGAAGAGAGAAAAGATTCTAACCAAGGTGTGTCCACTTCAGCAGGGAAGTACTGGGCAGTGCAGTGGAGGGTGTTGGGGACTTGTAAGTGGGGAAAAGACATGAAGGAAAAGAGTGTAGGGCTTTAAGGAGAATGGTGTGTGAGGAGATGTTCAGGGTCCAAGCTGCAGAGGAGGGCTTAGTGTGGGGGGAGGTTTGGCACAGGAATTTAGGAATAGAATAGTAAAACCCTCGTTCGGTTAGAGAAATAGAGAGGGAGAGCTTAGTCATCAGATCCCTTCCTAACAGATTAACAGGGCAGAGCTGATTTAATAAAAAAAACGGTGCATCAAAGTGGAACCACTGAAATGAAGCTGAACCCGAAGAGGTTTAGACACCAGCAAAACATGTGGTTGTCCAGAAGCAGTAAGTACAGTCAGTGTATCGTTTGAGGCAGACCAGAAAAGCAGTTTCAGTGCCATTCACCAGCAAAGTCAATAAAGGATCTGTGTCCGCATGGCGAGTGAGCAAAGGCAACTGAAGAGAGTGGCTGGGGGTCCCTGTGAAAGGAATATCCTCAGGTTCAGGTAAGGAAGGCGGGGGAGGAAGCTGATGTGGGCAATTGCGGCAGAAGTGTCCCATCGTAACAGGCAAGATGTACAGTAGGTGCTTGATCTGAGGGGAGAGGCGGCTGAGCAGATGAAGAATTCGGATTAGGAAGTAAAAATCCACGACCTCTCCCCCTGCCTGAGGCAGCTCCACCTGCATAATAATTCATTTGTGCCGCGATTAACTTGGTCTGAATGTCTGACTCTTTTTGTTTAGTCTGTCATTCAGCATGCTCCGCGTGTCTTTAAACGTCATCAAAAGTGGCACTTTCCCATCCAAATACAGGACGTGCGTACTTTATTTTGAACTAGCAAAATACCAGGGCTTCAGCCGGAGAAGTAGTGTGTTAAAGAAGCAATGAAAAAGAAAAGGAAACATTTTGAAAATAACGTAACATGATTGTCAATGTAATTGTTTTGTCACTGTTGTGAGTGATGAGTGTTGTTGTCATATTTTATATATATATATATATATTTACACACACACATAAACATATATATATATATACATATCTATACATATACACATATATACATACATATGTATCTACATATATACACATACATATACACACACACATAAATCCATACACACATACATACATACACACAAATACATATATATATATACATACACACACACATATATAAACATATATATACATATACATACATATCTACATATATACACACACAGCTATTTCGTATCAGTGCAATGCGTTTGTTAAAACGGATGACTCCCACTCTTACGTGCAAGTCTGCGTGGATATTATGAACTATCGTATTTGTTCAAGTTCTATTTAAATTTTAAATAGAAGGAATTTTTATTTAGTCGACAGAAATATCTTTGGTAGGAATGGTAAAAACAGACAGGAATATTATTCGTGAATAAATCAACTCAAACCTTAAACAACTTATTATTAATATTTTGCTCTCCATAAAAATATATCCTGTCTAAATTATACAAGTTAGAAATAAAGTAACGCGTTAAAAGAACAAACATTCAAATTTCTTTTTACTCTTATGTAATTTTATATAAAAAATAAACTTAGATTTTAAATATCCCAAAAGATTTTGCTCTCCATAAAAATATATCCTGTCAAAATTATACAAATTCAAATATGAACATGCTGCATAACAAAACCTGGAAATATAAATAAAATGTGTTCCTTTCAGCAATAACAAATCAAATCATTCAGTTGTCTTTGCTCATATGTCATTTTAGAGCTGGACGCCTGGCATCTTTTTTTGGCCACAGGTTCGTTTCTGTTTGGTGTGAGGTTCTGTGTTGTGGAGATTCTCAGGATGGATTGCAGGTGCTCATCAGTGAGGCGACTCCTGTGTGCTGTTTTGTTAGTCTTTATCACTGAGAAGAGCTTCTCACACAGATATGTGCTACCAAACATGCACAAGGTTCGAGCCGCATGTAGACGGACTTTTTGTTCTTCAAAGTCACCAAAGCGCCGTGCAAACTCAGTGCGCAGTGCGCTCAGTTTATCAGCAAAGTGCGATTTGGGAACACCGTAGTGACGACTTGGTTTAACATTACTTGGCAACAGGGAAAGTGGGGCAAGGTGCACTGGTGCATTTGTGTCTCCCATAAAAGCAGCTTCACTTGAAATCACTTTGTGATTGTGCACGGGTTAAAACGTCCGCTGAAGTGTCAGATTCTTATTTAATTATGCTGCTTTCTGTATCTTCTGCATTGCATTCAGGTTACCCTGATGTTTTATCTCATAGTGCCGCCTTAGATTAAATTCTGTAATTACAGCCACATTAGCTCCACAAATGAGACACACGGGTTCAGTAAACATATACTCAGCCTCCCATCGGTTTTTAAAGGCTCTATTTTCAGAATCAACTTTTCTCTTCAGCATCGTGTGAGCTAGCTTCGCAATAACTTGTTCGGCAAGGCGGCTGAAGCGCTGCATTATGGGATCTGTAGTTTATTGTGTTACCAGCGCTTCATATACCCGGCTTTAATAACAATAATACAGTATATAAAATGATCTCGGGGCGGATATAATTACGCCGGGCCGGATGTGGCCCGCGCCCTTGAGTTTGACACATATGGACTAAATAGAACTTGAAAAGATATATTTTTCAAATGTGATCGCAATTCAAATAGAGTTGACGCCAAGACTACAGCCTGCATCCTCCCTCGCTGCTACTTTTTACCGCTCATCTAATGAATACACTGAGTATGGCTTTACCAAAACAATCATTGATGGTGAATAAAGTATCCATTATTCGAGTATGTAGATCGGCATATATATATATATATATATATATACATATATATATATATATACCGCATCGCAGCGGAGAAGTAGTGTGTTAAAAAGCTAGAAAAGAAAAGGGAACATTTTAAAAATAACGTAACATGACTGTCAATATACAGTATTTGTTTTGTGAGTGTTACTGAGTGTTGCTGTCATCAAGGATTTGATTATCATTATTTCTTTCAATCAGGTTCGTATTTGTAGGATGTGTTGTGTTCAAGTTACATTCCGTGTTTGTCAATCGTTGTAAAGATGACAGGTTTCATTCATCGATTCGTTTCTTACTGCATCAATAAACAGCTCGTCTTCTTCTTTATCTGAGACCTGACACACTGCATGCACGGGTTTTTTTTACACTGTCTTCCTTTAGCGGGACATTGACTTTTTCCACGTGTGCTTTGTTTCCGCAGTAGCTGGATTTATGAATATGCTTATCAGACGCTTCATATTTTTTGCTGCCTTTTCAATTGTGTAATTCGGTTTTGTTCAGCTCTTTGGAACTGTTGCCTTTTATCTGTGCACGCGCCAGTTCACGTGAGCGCTCGGTGTACATGCATCGAAGGTTCCCAGCTGTGCTGGTGCCATCTCGTGCTATGTCCATGGCTGTATTTAATGTTACCTTAGTCCTGGCACTTAAAACTTTCTCTCGCAGTTTCGCTGAGTTTGTGTCAAACACCACCCTGACCATCTCATCTTCCTCTCCATAAGCACAGTCCTTCACCCGTGAATATTTAGTGGCAGTTTGCTATTGGATTGCCGCTGACGGACGGCCTTATATGGGCAGGCACTAAATTACAAACGCCAGCGGCAGCCTGGCTATGAACTTAATTTAAAGTGTAGGTTTACATCGTGCTTTGTTTCAGTAGCAGAACTCATGAATATGGTTGTATATGTCACTCGCTCGCTTCTTATTGTTTCGCTGCCTTCTCAATTATATAATGCATGTTTTCTTGAGCGCTTTTTTGAGGTCTTCCTGGTTTTCTATGTACTGCGTGATTACGTGGGAGGCGTGATGATGTCACACGAAACTCCGCCCCCACGGCGTTCAAGCTCATCTCCATTACAGTAAATGGAGAAAAACAGCTTCCAGTTATGACCATTACGCGTAGAATTTCGATATAAAACCTGCCCAACTTTTGTAAGGAAGCTGTAAGGAATGAACCTGCCAAATTTCAGCCTTCCACCCACACGGGAAGTTGGAGAATTAGTGATGAGTCAGTGAGTGAGTGAGTCAGTGAGTGAGTGAGGGCTTTGCCTTTTATTAGTATAGATATCACTTCTGAGTCCTGACACAAAAGGAGGAACTTCTGCCGGTCGTCTGGGCT